>NC_056716.1:24995132-25130132 GCF_018831695.1 Puntigrus tetrazona
AGGATTTGGGTGTTTTTATTCCACCCATGAACCAGGGAATGAGAATGGACTTCTTCCTAGAAGGCCCCTTCATGCCGAACAGGATGAAACTGGATAGAGAAACTCTTGGGGGATTGGCCGATATGTTTGGTCAAATGCCAGGTAGGTTTATAACCAATTTGTTGAAAAAGGTGCCATGTGTATTTTTTTTTTTTTTTTTTTTTTATATATATAAATATATAACCTTTTTTGTTTTTTGGCAGGTAGTGGCATAGGGACTGGTCCAGGTGTGATCCAGGACAGATTTTCCCCAACCCTAGGTCGTCATCGTACAAATCCTCTTTTCAATGGCCACAGTGGACACATGGCTTCCCAACCACAGTCACAATTTGACTTGGGTATGAAGCCTTTCATCAAGTCTAACCAGGTAAGCATAAACGTTTTAACAGCTCATATAGCAGTATGTGGGGAAAACATTGAGATTCCTAAACAACTATATATCCCTAGGGACAAAGTCAGCATTTTCACAACCAAAACCAGAACCATTCAAACCAGCAGCAAGCTCAATCTAAGGACATGCCTCCACGCTTCAAGAAGGGGCAGCTCAATGCAGACGAGGTAAACAAGACACTACATGCTGAGTAAAACCAAAACACATTCTACCCTGTGATTATAAAAAGACGCGTTATTCTGAGGGACTCCACTGAATGGCAGTTTTCATACTTTGTCTGTTCTTTGTTTCTTGCTGTTCTTTCTCTCTCCCTTTATGCTTCTCTTCTATCCCTCACTCTTAAACTGCCAACCAGTCCGCTGACTGCGATTATGAGATATGAGGGTGTGAATTTTAAAAAAATTGTCCAGAATTTAGTCTTTATAATTAGCCTAACAAATGTTCTGTATGTTTTCCCATTATCTTTGTTTGCAGATCAGCCTTAGACCTGCTCAGTCGTTCCTCATGAATAAAAACCAAGTGCCAAAACTGCAGCCCCAGATTCCCACCATGATTCCTCCCAGTGCTCAGCCTCCACGTACACAGACTCCACCACTAGGACAGGTAGATAAATCTCTCAGCTAGGGTTAATATTGCATGTCAATGAATTTAGATTCCATAGAATGACTTTGCTTCTTTTTTTTTTAGCCTCCTCAACTTGGTCTGAAAACCAACCCGCCTCTGATCCAGGAGAAACCTCAGAAGACTATTAAGAAACCAGCCCCTACTAAGGAGGAACTGCTGAGAATGACTGTGCGTGCCCCTTTTTTCCCCCTCTTTTTGTGTTTAAAGCAATTCTCATCATCAGCTGTTAAGTCTTTCTAATGGTTTATTGAATTTGTTCACAACAGGAGAACATTGTGACTGAATATCTGAACAGTAAGAACATGGAGGATGCTGTCAATGGTGTGAAAGAGATGAAACCTCCCAAACACTTTCTGCCAGATATGTTGAGTAAGATCATCATGTGTTCTCTGGAGAGGACTGATGAAGACCGGGAACATGCTAGCACTCTTATCCATACACTGCGTACTGAGGGCTTCATCACTGGGGAAAACTTCATGCAGGCAAGTTTCCTTTGTGGTTTTTTTTCCCCATTTCAGCAATCAAAATATTTGTATTTTGTTACATTTAATTCCCATAATTGATTTGTTTTTTTGTTTTTTTTGTCATCAGGCTCTGCTGAATGTCTTGGATCAGTGCCCTAAGATTGAGGTGGACATTCCTCTGGTGAAGTCATATCTAGCACAGTTTGCAGCACAGGCAGTCATTGCTGAATTAGTCAGTGTGGCAGAACTGGCTCATCCACTGGAGAACGGCAACCACTTTCCTCTTTTCTTGCTATGCCTGCAGCAAGCTTCCAAGCTCAAGGACCGTGAGTGGCTCACAGATCTCTTCCAGCAGAGCAAGGTCAACATGCAGAAGATGCTTCCTGGTATGTCTCCATGTACACATACACTTTTTTTTTTTTTTTTTTTTTTTTTCCCTCTCACCTTTGAAATATTGACATTTTGCAAGTAAATGGGATTTCTGTATTTAACTAGAGATTTTTGTTTTCCCAGAAATTGACCAGAATAAGGACCGCATGCTGGAGGTTCTTGAGGGAAAAGGTTTAAGTTTCCTTTTCCCCTTGATGAAACTGGAGAAGGAACTGCTAAAGCAGATCAAGGCAGACCCTTCCCCTCAGTCCATCTATAAGTGGATTAAAGACAACATTTCTCCCAAACTCCACACCGACAAGGGCTTCATCAACATCCTTATGACCAGGTGCAGCCAATTGAATGTTCTTTACATTCATAAATGGAGATATGCGAGATGGATATAATTGAAGTTGTTGTGGTTTTTCCCTGTTTAACAGCTTCTTACAGTATATCTTTGCTGAACTTGGCGTGAACGAAGGTGATGAGCAACTGTCCTCCCCTTCAAAAGAGCAGCTGGACCAGGAGAAGCAACTGCTACTCTCCTTCAAGCCAGTCATGCAGAAGTTCCTCCATGATCACACTGAACTGCAGGTCAGCGCCCTGTATGCCCTGCAGGTGCACTGCAATGCCAACACTTTCCCAAAAGGTAAAGGAAAAAAGTTTTTTGTAACCGGAGACATTCTGAATCCACACTTTTATTATTTCGGTTTTTTTTACTCAATATTTGAGGCTCTGTGTTTTTTTTTGTTTTTTTGTTTTTTGTAATTTAGGCATGTTGCTTCGCTACTTCGTGAACTTTTATGACATGGAGATCATTGAGGAGGAAGGTTTCCTTGCATGGAAAGAAGACATTTCCCAAGAATTTCCTGGAAAAGGAAAAGCTTTATTCCAGGTAAGTTTAACCACTGTGTTCTCAAATGGAAAAGTTTTTACCTTAAGTACAAGAATGTAGAATGACAGGTCTTTTTAACATTTCTTTTTAGGTGAACCAGTGGCTGACTTGGCTTGAGACGGCTGAGGAAGAGGAGTCTGAGGAGGAAGCTGACTGAGGAACCAGACTAGTCTTCTAGTACACATCAGTTTCCTGCTATGTGACTTGCTGTCTTCTCTTTGGTTCCTGCATTCTTTGGAGTAGCTCACACTCGGCCAATTACAGTACACTGCTGCTAGGCTCATGAATTAAATGAAAGACGTAGTAATACCTTGATCGTAACGTCTCTAATGTGTTTTCTCGCATCATAACCAATGTCAGACTTGTTATCTGCTTTAGTTTCAGAACCACTATGCTTTTTCAGTAGAAAAAGTGGTAGCCAAATCTTCCTTACATGTTTGTTTTTTGTTTCACAAGACACAGGACAGAAAACCTTACAGCGTCTCGACGGATGTGAAACTGTATAGAACCAATGATTTGTTTACGGTCTGTCTTGGGGATTGATTAAAATGAATCTTGAGATCCTGGTTGAATGGCCTTTTGTAGGTTACGCTGTAGACGCTTTTATTAGTGTTATTCTGGGTCGGTTGCAATATCTTACACCCCTTGTGCATGATTTAAACATCCGTAAAACTGTAATCACTGTAACATATTAGCAGTTTCCATTTCTACCTCCTACTGAATGAGCGTTATTTAGTGCAGGCTTCTGATGTCTAAAGTTTTAGTCTTGAATTAAGATCCAGAACATCTGCGTAGTTTGATTTTGCACAACACACTACCTAATATGTATCTCAGCTTGCAGTAGTTCAAGTGCTTTCCATTGAAGATGCAGAAATCAAGCTACTAGTGTCAACTTAATGCCTCTGCTGCCCCAGCCTTACTTCATCGATGTTCTTCAGTGTGTTCTGGCAAGGTAACTGAAATGTGTTGTTTAATGGCAGTAGTAATGTTGTCCTTCAGGTCCCACTGACTTGCTGCGAATTATTCCAATCTTAAACATCAAAGTGATGGATTATTTTAACCTGCATTTTATTGGGTCACTAAATGTAAAAGAAAATGAGAAAAATCCAGGAAAAAAACGAGGTGAAAGGCTTTGCCCTTGTCAATAAGGGTTTCTCAGACAACCTTTTATTGACAGGTGTTTTAACTGTGTTTGACAAAGTTAATCTTGTACACTTGCGTTTGCCAACATGTTAACTGCAATCCAGTTGTCAGAAAGAAAATGGCTTATGATCATGACATTGTAAGGCTGTTTAGTGCTGTATTCATCACCACTATTGCTGAATTCATAATAAAGGAAAAACTTGATCAGCTAAAGATTTTCAGTTACTTTTTTTTTTTTCTTTAATAGGTTTCATTGTGCTAAATCTCTTGTAAAGAGAATTATTTTGCCAGAATCTATTTATTTTTTTATTCCACAAGGAGACAGTAGTGATTGACTGTTAGCACGATTAAAATATTTTTTTGTATGTGAAAATGTTCACAATTTAGGCATATTAAATCTAGAAGATTTTACAACAGATATTTAGTAGTTTAAGCAGTATATCTAAAACTAGACATTTACATTTATTCCTCATCAGTGGGGATCCAGAAATATTCCACTTTCCTGTTTCTCCTTGAAAATCCCGATTCGTGGGTGTCTGCCATTGGTGACAGCTCTCTGAAGTGGCCTGGGCCTGTGTCCCGTCCTACTCGAGGAGCAGCCACCCTAAACATTGTCCTGCTGAGATATGAGATAAATCAATACATTTACTTATCAAAGATAAGCATTTGATAGGTTATACGTACCTCCCTGAACTCCTGTCTGATTCCTCACTGTTGAGGTCAGGCGTAGAGATATACACAGGGTCTCCTTCCTGTTGTGTGCATGTTATTTAATGTTATATAGTAACAAAATGGATGTTTACACTTGTTTATTTTAATAATGTGTTGTAAACACAGACAGGAAACTTTACCGTGAAGTTCCTTGGTGTGCCATCTTGATTTTTCAGGATCTTAACCCTCTGGTCGCTTTCAGTCATGCACAGGAAGTAGCTCTTAATATTAGCTTGACACTGAAGTGAGATGCAAGTATGTGTTATTTTGCCATCAATTCAGGAAAACAATAATTTCACAGTAACAGCTCCATTTTGAAGATTTTACCAATGTTATGATTATTTCATAAAAAGGAAAAAAATTCCATACATACAGGACTGTTCAAATGTTCAAAATTTTGCTCAGAATTTTGGATCGACGGGAAGAAAAAAACTTACGCTCACCAGATGTAAAATACATGAATTAAAAATACAGTAAAAAGTTATTGACATAACTACATTGTTAAATATTATTTTAATGTAAATATATATATATATATATATATATATATATATATATATATATATATATATATTTTTTTTTTTTTTTTTTTAATTCTTTTGGTGGCAAAGCTGTAATTTTTTAAGCAGTCATTACATTTTCAGAAAGTATTCTAAAATGCTAATTAGATGCCCAAGAAACATTTATTATTATCAGTGTTAAAACAGTTGTGCTGCTTAAAAAAGGTGAAAGTGGAAACTACTTTTTTTTCAGAATTATTTGATAAACATTTTGAAGTAGAAAGACATTTAGTAAATGTCTCTAATGTCACAATTGTATGCCTCCTTGTAATTTAAAAATAGATCAATACAATATTGTTGTTATGTTGCATTGTTCTGGAATGTTGAAAATAAGTGGGAGCAAAATTCTGTGTCTTTATTCAAGATGGACACAAAAGGAAAGCTGGACATACTGCTTTGGTCTGTCTCAGAGACTTAAATTCTTCCTGGGCCCTGATGACTTCTGCCAGAACCTGGTGTTTCTCTCTCCAGCTGAGACACTCCCTGGTGCGATCTTCCCTCTCCCGCTCGGCTAAATGTCTTTCCTGCTCAGATTCCTGCTGGGCTTTATTGGCCCTTTCTCTCTGCTCTTCAGCAACCAGAGCTCTGCGTCTGGAGTTCACCTCCCTACAGAGAGAGGATGACAGTGACAGACAGCATCATGAACCAGACTGTTCCAATTCAGCTTTTATTGCATTATAATGGCCTGAATGCTGCCACGCCAGGATCCATTCACAATGCTTGTATTACCAATGATAAATGGCATTACTGAAGGCTTTCGAGCTTACTTTTCCATTATCTTCACATTCTCCTCAGTCAGCTCCTTCAGTTTGTGTCGTAACGTGTTCCTCTCATCCTCCAGTATTCTGTTCTCCTCGTGGAGAGCCTGCTTTTCTCCTGACACCCTGTCTAGTTTTAGCTTGGTCTCAAAGTAATTCTTTTCAGCTTGTGCTAAAAGCAGCTGGACATCACTGTGCTGTGGGAGACAGTATGCAAATGATTTCAGTGGAGCCATACATAGAATTATTTCGCATTTATGTGTTTGATGATGTATCTGTACCTCTTTTTTTAGCACATGTAGTTCTTCACTGAGCCGTGTTTTGTCAGCTACTGCGAAATCTTTCTCTTGTCTGCTGTCTATTGCCCGAGCCTCCGCCAGTGCCCTGCTCTTGTCCGCCTCTGCTCGTCCTCTGTCAGCATCTTCAGCTGCCCTGGAGCATAGTGTGGCCCTCTGCTGGCTGAGATGCATCTTCTGTTTCAACTGATTAATACAAAGGAATAAAGAGTCCAAAAACATTTTGATTCTCTGCAGACTAATTTCAAAGTCGTTTAAATGGAAATAACCGACTAGTTCAAATAAGAAAACCTCAGATGAAAAGTCAAAACACCGTGTGTAACATGCAATCCACTTTTAAATACTTTATGAACAAATTTTAAATGATTCCAGATACATTGCTATTCGAGTTGTTCTTATTTTCCATCAAACCGTTTAAATTTGCAACACTGGCAGCAACAAAAGCGGCATAATTTAGGTGGCGCATTTATACAAGAAGAAATGGCTTGTTGTTGTGGTTTCAAAGGTTACCAAAAACAACACAGCGTTGAGCTGATCAACACGGTTTTATTAGGCATTGTACCGAGATAGCATTACTTCATACGTAATGTTTCCTCATTTAAATCGGTGGTCTGTTTCCAAGTGGAAATTTCTGAGAGGCAATGAGCGACATAAAAAAAACACATGTAGCAAATGCAAGGTTTGGAGAGTGAAATAAAATTTGTTAGTTTTGTTAAACACTCGAGTTCGAGTGGATGCCGACTAGCAGCGGCGGTTCTGCTCTTCTACACTATGATTTCAGATGTGTTGTGTGCACACCTCTTTAACTTGGGCCTGGAGTTCCTGGTTGAGATTGCGCAGGTTTCTCATGGTGAGCTCACTTTCAGTCCTCATCATGATCCTTTCCATGTGAATTTCATTAGACAGATACTTGTTCTCCTTTTTTAGGTCTTCACATTCCTGAACAACACAGATACTGAGAAAATGACTGTATACTTCCAATAAGATACAAAATATATTTTGTAGAATGATTTTTGTTGGGTTTGTGTAATATTTAGTATTGTCTGTACACATGCATTTATTATATATATATATATATATATATATATATATATATATATATATATATATATATATATATATATATACATTAATGTATTAATGTTTTCAGTATTTAATGACCTTAAATTATGACAGAATGTTGAACTCTTCTTAATCGGAAAAGAAACTTTGTTTTATTCACACTGTAAATGACTAATTTTTACAAATTAATTTTCCATATGTACATGTCAGTCACGAGGCTCAAGAATATTTGAATTCTGTTAAAAATGAACGTGTGTGGTCTATTAAAGTACACCCTTGTTTTCAATGTGTCCAGAGGACATTGCCCTAATGTTCTCCTTCATGTCAGCACCTACCTTCCTCTTTCTTACTAGTTCTCCCTGCAGGTGGTTGATCTGCAAGAAGGAGCCGCTGGCACTCAGAGCACTCACGGGTCGGACTGCACGTACAGGTCTTCGAGGAGGGTGCGTGGGTTTCAGAACTCCTTTAATCTCCTCGATGCTTTCGAATCGGCCGCTCATGTTGTTGCTGCTGTGAGAAAGAGACTTGAAAGTACCGCTGTCTGAAGCAGGGGTCTTCAGGGAAGTCAGAGCCTGGAGCTCTCCATGAGAGCTGGCCCTTAGGTTCATGGCTCTGACTGGACGCTGAAACCAGATGTGAACTATAAATTTTGGGCTGCTGTGAAATGTGTTTTCCTCTTGCCAACCCAATGTCCCTTGACGTGAATGCAATGGGAACTAAGGAGACTCACCAACATGTAGCCTAGTTCAATAATTTATGAGGAAATGTTATACCAACTCACAGGGAGCAGAAACTCTACGCTACCACAAGGGATCCAACACAACTCATCTCATCCTTGACTAATTGCACCATACTGCCTCTCAACATCCTGAAATGAGCTGGTTAGGGTTAACATCATATTGGTAATGAAGCCAGAACTGAAGCCTAGATTAAAATTTTTCGAAGAAAATGTGACTGGTGTTTACCAAGAAAAAGCTGATAACAAGAAATGTTAAAGCTGTCTGTGATATTCTGATCATTACATATGACTATGAGTTTATATTAGTTTCTTGGAAATTCCCCATTTTATTGTCCTTTAGGCAAAAATGTTGAACTCATCTTACATTTACTACATTGTAGTAAAAATTACCTCAGATTTCAGCATTATTACTGCAATAGGTACTGGTCTGGGTACTCTAAGAAAGACTTTGTCAGGCTGCCCCGTTATGTTGATTCTTATTAAAGTTACTAAAGTTATTCAGTAAATAGCAGTGAATGATTGTCTCATTGTATTTAAAGACACAGACAGCAGCACGTTTATTAGACTGCTGTCACTTTAAGACCGAATGCACAGATTTTCCATTAGGTGCGAACCAGAAGCTCAAAATAGTCTTTATGTCTCACTCCATCTTGGATCGCAGGCACAGAAAGCCTTTTGGTGCTCATTGTTTTTTGAAAGACGTTATGTAGGAAGAGCAACAGTGCAGCACTTTCCTTGGATTTT
Source organism: Puntigrus tetrazona (assembly GCF_018831695.1). NCBI lineage: Eukaryota > Metazoa > Chordata > Actinopteri > Cypriniformes > Cyprinidae > Puntigrus > Puntigrus tetrazona. The sequence goes on from NC_056716.1 coordinate 25,003,928, forward strand.
CATAATCACTGGAAGCCAAAAAAAAAAAAAAAAAACCTAAACAAATTTCTATTAATCACACTACCCTAATTATTAATTCATCTTTGAGAGCAAGAGGCCCCATGGTATTTCAGGAGCCCTAAGCAACTTGTATTCTTTGTGTATAGAGGGAATAGCTCTGGCTGCAATAACACTGGCATTTTCATCTGTTGCTTAGCGGGTTGCAAGGGGCTGTTCAAACAGAACACGCTTTTACATTCAACACTTCAACTTTCTATGTAAACATGCACTGAACCCTTAAGGGATTTTCACTCAGAATGTGATTTTGCTTTTGTCTGTGCAGGTTTTCCATTGTTTCTCCATGTAAATATAAACATGCACTAGAGCGACATGTTTGACTGTTACGCCTAACCAACAGCCTGCATCTCATGTTTTTAAAAACAAAATGCATCCTTTCGTTTCGTGTGCGTTTAAGATAATCAAAAATTTAAGATTTCATACCCATATAGCTATTTATGTTGTTATCACTCATTGTCACAATTTCACAGGTGAATAACACAGGGGAAAAAATAAATAGCATACTTAAATTATTATTCAGAATTATATCTTTAGTAATAGTCTACCTCAATAACACCAGATCCTCTACAAGTATAGTACACAAGATTGATTCCCTTTACTTTACAGAGAAAGGAAACTCACACCCTTCCATTGTAAATGTATTATTCAAGCAGAGTGAAGCAGCACAAATAAGAACAAGTTCCACTGTCCCAGATAGCCCTGTTTGTGGTTTTGCTATTACCATTAACTGCATAACAACAACTGTATGGGACTAAACAAAAACAGATTTTACATTTTTTTGTGCCATCTAGTTTAGTGATATAATAGCAGCAGAGTACACAAAGTTGTATATATAATATTGAAAACCCCAGTCAAAACCTTTTGTCATGGTTATGGTTTATTTAGTTTGCTCTTATAAATGTCAGGGAAAGATGTGTTTATGTTCAGAAATGTTGTGATTAGATTATTTGAATCAGCAAAAATAGTACAGGATGCTTTGAATAACTTCCTGTAATTTCCTACGCCTCCCATGTGGGTTCATTCAGAGGTGATGCTTTCTTTGTTTGCCTGCATGCCTGACAAGTCATCAATAGCCTGTAATTCACTGTTCCCGGTCCCAACGCATGCGACTTGGCTGGTTGATCTGAAAGTGACGTGGTAAGGAGCCTTCTGTTTATCTAGCCTTCAGAATCACAAACAACTCTGGAAAGAATGACCTGCAGAGGGAAGCAGGCTTAATTCAGCAGTCTGTGCTTAACGTCACAGATGCTACACATCAGACTATTAACATTTTCACTTGTACAAAGACACATTTTTTCAGTTGGATAATAAATCATCAAGGACATCAACAATGTTTTACAATTAATTTGACTTGAATTACCAATGGAAAGATGCTATCAAAACACAAAAGAAGATGCAGCTGTATTTACAGTTAAAAAGAAACTACAAACCAGCAGAATACCTGAGTTGTGTGAAAGATCCCAAACTAAGAAGGACGTTAACAAAATACAGGCTGATAAGTGTCTGGCTGTAGATAGAGGATGACACAGACAGCGATATAAGCCACGAGAACAGAGATTGTGCTTACAGGTGCATCTCAATAAACAATTCAGCGCTAATTGTGAAACCTGTTTGTTAAAATGATTTTGTATTTAAAATATAAAATATAAAATATTTTTCTTGTTTACTGAAAAAAAGAAAGAAAGTATATATGTAATTATTTTGCAGATCTATTCTTGTTTTGCTTATGTATTATAAAATAATTTGTTCCATATTCATGCAATGGGCAATGCTGCAATACTGCGTAAGTCATGCCATTAAAGCTCATTCGAACTTGAGACTTTATTTATATATTTAACACAGTCCGATGTGACTATAGAATGGAAGTATTTTTCTAACTTGTCCAAAATGTCTATATGTGCATGATATATCACATGAGTTCAAATATATGTGACATAACTAGTGCACGACCACAGGAAGTGAAAATGTTTTATTTGTCCTCTGACCTAGCTTTAAATGCCCCTATTGTGAAGGTCATCTTACAGATCATCCTCAACCTCCTGTTTCCTATTTTCATGGGTCTCTTTCTGCAGCATCATCAGAATGATTGTGTTCAGACTCCTGGACATTTTTGGTGGCATGTTCTGCAGTCATGGCTAGAGTCTGGTTACAATTATGTCTACCGTTCTTCTTATTTACAAGCGCACTCTGTCTGGATGTGAGTCAAATCCAAGGTAGGTTTACCTTTCGTGTTCTGTTGTTTTAAACTCAATTTTTAATAGTTTTGAATCTATACTTTGGTACATTGTTAAAAACCATCTTTGCCTGGTTGTTTTTAGTTCCTACAAACGATGGAATTTCTGGAGTATTGTTAATCCAATCCAACAGCAATGTGTACAGTTTTAATGCCACCGCAGCCAAAGAAGCATGCGAGGCTATTAAAATGAGAATGGCTACAAAGGCTGAAGTAGAAACAGCAAACAAAAATGGTTTACAGACATGCAGGTAAATCTTTATTTAATGAGTGGCAATGCACAGACATTATAGTCAAATTTAAAATATGAGTGCCTTATATAGTCATTTAGAATAAATATAATATAGGACACAGACCTACAAATACACTAGATACACTAACGTAATGAATTTTGTAGATGCATTGTCACTATCAGAACAGAAGTGTGTGTAATAGTCAGAAATTATATTTGCACTCTTAGAAGATATCTTGTTTTCACACAGGTTTGGTTGGGTTGAGGAGCAAATCGCAGTTATTCCTCGAATCGAGAAAAGCGAAAAATGTGCTAAAAACCAGTTAGGCGTTTCTGTTTGGAGAGCTGACGTCAGCAAAATGTTTGACGTTTACTGTTTTAAGACAGCAGGTATATGTAGGCTATAATATGTTTCTGAAAATTCTTTCATAGTTTAAAATTTGATTGTTTTTTTATGTAACATAACTGTAATCCTAAAGTGTGTAAATAAATCTACTAGGATTGTCAGTAAATTAACTCTCAAAATGCACCTCAGGTTCTGATGGATCATTTGAAACAACATCAAGCAGGCCTCAATCTACAACAGGAGGAACAATGCCATCAAACAACCATTATTCCACTAAATCAACCCATACATCTTCCATTAGGTCAACCTCTACTCCTGTCTACACATCAAGATCCCTGCCTCCACGTACATCCACTCCATCCGCTTCCTCCTCAGCATTTGTAACATTTCGTCTTTCTAGCATCAGAGACAGTTCCAAAGCAGCAACAAGCACTCAGTCTTTTTCATCTCCAAAAATGTCCTCTGAATTCTCAACCTCATCTTCTTCTGCTTCATCCACTCATTTTCTTCTTCAGCATAGCTCAAATCCAACCGGTCATCCTGCACTGTCCCAGACCGCTATGCCTGACAGACCATCCGCTAGAGGTTGGCTTTTGAAACTTGCATCACCTTTTTAATAATTTATTTGCTTTGCACGTATATTTTATCGCTCTCATTTGTCTTTTTATATTTTAGCAGCTCCCAAAACATTAATCATCACTTCCACTGTGTTGCTGTTATTGCTGGCAGCGGCAGGTGCAGCTTGGTATCTCAAAACGTAAGTTTTTAATCCACTGTCATGAGTAAACAGTTGTTACATGCATACTCTTCACTGATTGTGTGCTTTGCTTTAGTAAAAGACAACTGTTTACATCCTGGTCCAGAATGAGGCAAGAAGAGATGAATGAAACCGAGATGTTTAAACGAATAAATGAGAGGCATTGTACGCCAGAACAGACCAGCAAAGGCAACGACAATAGCAAATGCAACTTCATCCTTAAAATGGAACAAGACTCATCCTAAAAATGCTGCATTTTTGTGAAAACTACATTTGGAACTACATTTTTTATCTTTTTTTTAGGCTGGAAAAAGTGGTCAGATGTTAGCCACTTTATTTTTCGTTTGCTGCTCATTTAATTTTCAAATATTATTTTATGTTCAAATGTCCATAACGAATGTAAATACTAGTCTATTCATTACGACGCCGTTTTAGTGCCACCTTCAAAAAAAAAAAAAAAAAAAACAAGAATAATGTCGAAAGATGTTGATGTTTCAAGAATAAAGCTTAAAGTTATAGCCTAATTTTTTGATATATCCATTTGTGCATACAACTGGTCTGGATAAGGAGCATCGGGGGACATTCCAAAATATATGACATATCGTTGTAATCGCTTAAGATTTTTGGTAATTAGTAATTAATTTGTATTATTTATATAAATTATGTATAATTGTATGTATATATATATATATATATATATATATATATATATATATATATATATATATATATATATATATATATATAGTCGCATCAGTGCTAATATTTGAGGATTAAAGGATTAATGTGGCCTACTATTCTTACCTGCTTTGTTGTTAACATATTTTAGGGTGATGTTACCAAGGTAATAAATGTATGTATGTGTGTGTGTTCTTACAGCTTGTATGTTAGTAAAGTGAAATCACATCTTAATATTCATTGTCTTTTTTAATCTTATGGTAAATGTTAAGTTTGATGTCCTAATATAAACTCATCTCTGCACATGTGCTGTGTCATCTGTAGTCTTCATAAGAGACTGCATTTAGTCAGCAGGAGCAATCTGTAGATTACACCAACAAAATGATGTAATCATAGGGAACACACTTTTTCACAACAAACAGGGAAGGACTTGTCAAACCCAGTGAGGAAGCTCATTTTGACGGTGATATCTCATCATAGAGGATCTGTAGGTGGTTAATATTCTGAGCAAAATAGAGGAGAAGAAGAAAAGAGAAAGTGCATCAGTGCAATCACTTGTTTATTTTTTTTTCTTTTTTTTTTTGCATTTCTTTGCATTTTTTTGGAAACAAAATAGCCCATGCCGTCGTTTTCTTTGATAAAGATAAGATAATAATAATAATAATATATAATTCAGAACTGTAAATGGCCCATTTTTATTTGTGTGCACTCACAAAATCAACAAAACGTTATTTTATAAAACAAAGAAAAACATGATGCGTCTAGAAAACATGATGCGCTTCACAAAAATGTTAACATATAACTTTGATTTCTACGATTTAAATTCTCGAAACGTTTGACTTTATTCTCGGATCATTTCGACTGTATTCTCGAAATTTCGACTTTATTCTAAAATATTACGACTATAATCTCGTAATTTTCTTTTCTTTTTTTTTTTAAGGTGGCACTAAAACGCCGTCGTAATTCTTAATAGTGATATATGTAAACATTGTATAATTTTATCGATGATAATAATTTATATTCTTTAAAGTCCTTAGTTGTGGGCTACTTGTTGTCTGGAAGTATTAAGGTTCAAAACATTTTACCGTCGAGCGTGCCCGTGACATCATCAACCTGCGTCAAGGTTTTCTTGTTATCATCTTACTTGTCATCTCGAATATTTGCTTGGATAAAACACATGCCAGCAGGTTTGTGGTCATTGTTTCCCATCTCTCTGGTTTCACGTACGTTTGTAGCTAATACTGAGTGTGGGGTGTATTTTCGTTACGGTCTTTATGTATTGTTTGACAATACACTAGCTGAGCTAACACTAGCAGCTACAGTAAATGTTTTATATAAGCCTCGTCTATTATTTAAAACCGTCTTTTCACATTCTGAAACAAATGTACGTGGTTTACTTGTCTGCTTGGTTGTTACGGTTTTTGAAAGACAGTTTGCTATTGGTAAACGATAGGGTAGGTAAGAAGATAAATAAACACCTGTTCATTGCGAAAGTACTGATGCATATTTGTTATAAATAAATGTTTAATTAATGTCACCAACAAGACCTACATCGATATCTGTAATGTAATTAATAGTATATATAGCCTAAGTAGAGAGGTGAGTCATTTAATATCAGCAGTTTAATATGATTCATCACGTTCACATTTTGTTTCTGTAGGTAACTTGCTGACTAATAAATTAGCCTAAATTTCATTTTGATCAATATTTTAGGGTGAAAGAAAATGTACAGTGTGGGTCATGTTTCATTTTCAAATTCTCTACTATTACAAATTACGTTTTCAGCAAATAAAAAAAAGAATTTTAAAAAGTGCTGGACTGTTATTATCCCTTTGATTTGAGAATGATTCATATAAAATCAAAGCATCTTATAGATTAGGTAGTTTATATTTTAAACAAGAAAGATTACGTGATTAGTGTCACAAAATTACATGTATTAAAAATTATCTACATAATTCAATTTTTAACCAGAGTTCTATTATGAATGCCAGTTTTTCCATGTGGTCTCGAAGGTTTTGGACCCAACCATCTATGAACCCTATAAACAAATATTTGAGTTCTGTGACGGGCCATAATTTCTTTGAACACCTTTAAGCACATATTAGAGTTTTGAACTTCACACTGCATGATGTGTCATGTCAGCATTCTCTCTTATCTAGAGCCTCCAGCAGTGAATGAGGTCTAGAGTTGTTTTGGAGCAACCCTCCATCTGGAGCCAAGATGGGCCAGCAGCTTTCTGGCCAGGCAGTGACCAGACTCCCTGAGAAACTGATCAAACATGTGGGGCTAGTGCGCGACAGTGGCTACCTTACCTATGATGAGTTCTTGGGTCGTGTGGCAGAGCTCAATGATGTGTGAGTGAGGCGTTAGGAAATATTCAGACTTTAGTACATCATTACAAAAAACCTACAATCTGCAAGGCGCTTGCAATAGGATTGTGCAATGTCCAATCCAAAAAATGTAAAAAAAAAAGCTACAAGATTTTGTTAGCATGATTTTGGTATTCTGTTTAAACTTGTACAGATTTTTACCACTTGTCACAATGACAATGCAATTCATTAAACTCTAAAAATCAGTGGTTTTATGTTAATTAAATAATAATAAAGAAAAATAACATTAATAATATTTTTTAAATAATAATAATAACATGAAGGCTTTTAAATAATGAATAATTGCATACTTTTTAAAAAGGAAAAATACTACAAATATTGAAAAACAATATTTCCTTTTTAAAACATGATCCAGCTTGAAGTGATGTAATAGGTAATATGATTTCATTTTTGTTATACACAGAACTGCTAAACTAGCCTCTGGCCAAAAGAAACATCTGTTGTTTGAAGTACAGCCGGGATCTGATGCAACGGCATTATGGAAGGTTGCTGTGAGAATAGTGTGCACCAAGGTGAGATTAATCTTAATTTATGGGTGGAATATATTAAAATGATTTTCAAGCTAAATAATAATCGTTTGTTCTGCACTGCAAATTTGAATTGTCTGATTGATGTTTGTCTAGGGTGGGATGGAAATTGTTACTGCTCTCACTGTGTGCTTGTAGATTAACAAGGAGGATGGAATGGTAGAGGCCTCTCGTATTATGAATCTGTACCAGTTTATCCAGCTCTACAAAGACATCACCAGCCAGGCAGCTGAAGTGTTTTGTTCAGAGGCTGCAGCAGAGGGATCCTCCGGACCGCTGTCATCAGAAGACACCTGCCAGGCCAGCATGTGGATGGGCAGGTACTTTTAAAGATTGCGTTTGTTCCGTTTACCAAATCTGCACCTAACGCAATGATGCATAATAGATGACTCATTGTCTCATCGAGTATAATTTTCTCTCTAACAGGGTCAAACAGTTGACTGATGAGGAAGAATGCTGCATCTGCATGGATGGGAAAGCAGACCTTATTCTGCCCTGTGCTCACAGTTTCTGTCAGAAGTGTATTGACAAGTGGTAAGAATGTGTGATTCATTATCGCGATTTATGAACGGATCAGCCAAATAATGGAAATTCTGTCATTTACTCACCCTCGTGTTGCTCCAAAGCTGTATGACTTACTCTCTTCTGTGGAACACAAAAGAAGATATTCTGAAGGATTTTGGTTCCCATTGACTATCATTTTATAGACAAAAATGGAAGTCATTGGGAACTGAAACTGAAATATTCTTTCAAAATAACTCATTTTGTGATCATTAGAAAAATACAGGAGGATGAGGATGAGTAAAATAATTTGTGAATTTGTATTTTTGGGTGGACTATTAAATGAATCCGTTAAATACTTACAACTGTCATCCTTTACTCACCCTCATATTGTTACTTCCAAACCTGATTTACTTTCTTTCATGGAACACAAAAGCAAAAAACTTTGGCCAAAATTTTTCACATTTGTAAACTGAATCAAAGGTTTTCCAAACCAAATAATTTTTTTTCAAGACCAACACCAATAAAATGTATATTATATTATATATTATATTATCTATAGAGAACAAAACCATAAAATCTCAAAATGACTCATGTATGTCAAGAAGTAGACCATCTGAAAGTAAAAAGAAAAAATGACAAACAGGTTTAGATCAACATTATGACCTTAAAGAAATCTGATAAATCATTTTAATCAGCCATGACAAATCCAGCTCCATTGTGTGTCTGTGCCTCATATAGGAGCGGTCAGAGCCGAAACTGCCCCGTCTGCCGGATTCAGGTGACTGCCGCTAATGAATCATGGGTCATGTCAGATGCTCCCACAGAGGAAGATATAGCTGGGTACATTCTCAACCTAGCGGATGAAGCCGGACACCCACACAGACCTTAAAATGAAGCACTGTGCCACTGACATATTCACTGTCTCCCCATAACAGATGACCTTCTTTAAACAGTTATTTCATAGGGTGACTGTGGGTATTTGTTGCACTATATAGTGTCACTCACTGAAGGCAATAACTGCTGAGTTTTTGACTTTTTAATATACTATTTTTAGGTTAATGCATCATATTATAACACCTGATCAATTCATAGACGTGACTGTGAACTGTATGTTGGTAAATGCTAAACAAGATGTAGCTGTGAAACAACTTTATTTCCTTGTTGCACTTGCCGTCTTATCTCGTTTGTGAAGTAATTGCACTTAAGTGCGTTTGTTCCGTAAAGGCCTTGTAATACCTGAATAAGCGTCACAGTGTCAGCATGTGCAACGATTTAGTATTGATGCTGTAATTCAGTCACACATGATTCAGTGACATTAACTGTACAGTTGATGTGCATTTATAATCTTAGGTTTAACAGAACAACTATAGTGATCTGTTTGACTTGGACTTCTTATCTGTATGCAAGTTGGATGAAATGTTAATTATAGGGCATGACTCTCATAACATTCATTATGAAACATAATAAGGATGGATTAACATTTGGGATAATTTGCTTGTTTTCCTTAGTTGCAAATGAAAGCTTTATTTTACAGGGCATCATATTATAGGTTAGTCACCTTTTTATATATTTGTTTTCTGGTTTGAAATCCTAGACTTTTCGTTCCGCACTTTGTTTGAGAGAGACTGTGAATTTGTGGGCTTGGGGAATTCACTTGTATTATAAATAATATGTATAGATCAAACTTTATATGTAAATCTAAATATGCGTGGCAGTTTATTAAGATTTAATCTAGTTTATTAAGATCCACTAATCTAGTTTTAAAAATGTGTTTATTTCTGCAATATTCTCATGTTTATAGAGGTAAGACTGAATGGTTAATGATTTATTGGAGAAAATGACACTAGTTGCTGTTTTCTATTGTGAGAATGTTCTTTCAAAGGAGAGTTCTTTTAATTATGGACTGAACTGATATTTGTTGTTCTCTTTTCTTGTATAAATATCGAATAATAAAGTAAATTGCATATTTTGTTCTAGCTAGTTTTTGTTTGAAGGCTGTAGCAGTTCATAGTATTTCCACTGGGGTGCAGTGTTGTGCAAATAAACCATTTTTGTACTTATCTGGAATATTAAGTCACACCATGAAAGGCATTTTTTTGACACCACCTTATTTATTTTACTTTGAAAGCAGCAATCAAATACCGCAGAATACATTCAGGCATTATTCCTTAACAAAACGGCTTAACCAACTCTGTTGTACAAAGTGTGCAAGTTCACAATATTTTGTGAAAAGAATAAAACGCCACCCTATAGGTTGCCCAACAGAATAACAGCCCCAAAATCTCAGGTTACAAAACAAACTAGTTTATCAAGGCAGATTTTTTTCGTTTGTGCTCCACTACCTTTTTAAGTGTTTCTGAACAAGAGAACACATTGTTCAAATCACAAACCCTGACGAAAATGTAACAAACGTATGCTCCGTCAAAGCATAATTTTTCAGGAACCATGCAAAACACAGGAACGTTTTATCAAAACTTCCAATAAAAAAAACAAACAAACAAACAGATCTGAGATATATAATGGATATATTCATTCTGTAAGGCACTATGGGAAAGGTTATGTCCATCATAAGGCACCAAGACGTGTGGCTCCATGACTTGCTGCCAGAATTATGTATTTATTACCTGTAGCAAGATAAGGTTTTATGCTGATGTCTGGTCCCCTCATAAGGACCCATGTTCTAGCCTCTCTGTCACCCTGCCATGTTTACGTGGCTTTTTCAGCCACTGATTCTGACTTGACAGCATCCACCAGGAAGCTGAGCTCATTGCACAAGGTCTCGTGCCGATAGGCCATACGGATCTGTGCCACATTTGTCTTACGGATGTCATTTCCCTCTGGTCCATCCTGTAGATAATTCTCACCCAGGAAGTGTTTCTTCTCCTGCAAGGGAAATTTAAATGTCAGGTTAATCTAGAAATTTTGCTTTTTATGTGTGTCTATGAAAGGTTCCGTTAATGTTGGAATGTGTTTAATAACAGCACTGAAGGATTTTTCTTTAGAAAATATTATGGGTTAAGTAACTCAATAGCATCTGTCGCATACATTTTTCAAATGTTCATTAAAAAAATAATAACAGTTTGGGTTACAGTGAGGTATTTGATGTGAATAGGACCAAATCAGAAATTTCAAAATACTCGCTGCTTTAATTGTATAGCCACAACAAAATATGCAGGTTGACATGATTTTTCTGCTCTGTGTAAAGTTATGTAAAGCTGTGTTACCATGACCATAAACTCTAAATGGTCGTAAATACTAATGACATGAAGTCTAAAACACTAAAATAACTGTAAAATGATTTAGACTGCTTTACAGATCAATATTTTATTACCTTAAAAGCCTCACATTTGATCTTTGGATTCAAATTTTTAGTTTTTTTTTTATTGTTAACAGAGGACAAGCTGAAACTATTTGTAATCTGAACCCACAATATGGTATTAAAACTAAGTAATTTAAGTCATTTAAAAGATTAAAAAAACCACTGCTTTACAGGGTAGGACAGAGAGAGTACCTGATGAGACAGACCGCTCTGAAGCACACTGTTTCTGGCGATCTCACACACATCACACGTGCTCAGTTTCCAAAGTTGTGCCGCAATGGCATACTCCTCCATCAAAGCCTCCTGCAGGTGCATAAACAACATAAAATCACATCACTAGACTGCACTCAGATGTAGATTGATAATTAACTCATTGAGTGTCAGTGTTTGATTCCATGCACATCATTCCCAGAAACTGCTCTCCCCGACCTTTGTGTAGTGAAACTGTAACGGGTCATCCGTGGAGAGAGACACACACAGGCCCTTTTGCAGGAACTCCCTGAGGGGATTCTTAGAATACTCCAGGAACAGGCTGTTATTGCTGAGTGGAGACATGGCAATGGGCACCTGGGCCAAATAATACAGGTACTGCAGAACAGGGCTCTGTATCGAGAAATAATCATGCGAAGAGACTACATTAGCACTGTTTGTCATGACTTCTTTGTTGTTTGGTGGTTTGATGTGTGCACAGACAGCCCATCGTTGAGACTGACCTTCTTCAGGTTGAGTCCGTGAGAGATGTTGTCAGCTGTGAGGAAGGCTGACACCAGATGAGTGATGGATCCTGCCTCGCCACAGTGAGGACGGAACTGGAAGGTATTAAGACCTCGTTCCCTAAAAACATCAGTTATAAAGCTTTCGGTAAAATATGAGGGGAATAGCTTGCTTTTTAATTCTGTGATGACAATGGAATTTGAATGCTGAAACCAGCTTAAACTTTATAGCGACTTACTTTCGAAGGTTGTTAAGGACCATGATGTTGGCATACATGTGGAAGAGGTAGTAAGTGTACGGTGGGTTTTCCTCCATGGTCCACTCCTCTGGTTTTGGACTCTTATAGGTGAAAATGTGATCGCTGTGTTTGGACTCATCATCCACACTGTCAAACCCTGTCACCTGTAGGAAAACCACGTTTTGCCCATGATTTATATAAAAACTGAGCGGGCTGTTCAAATATAGAGATATCAACATGTGAGACATCCACCACACATTGAGTACATTTTTGATTTGGGCGTAATCCATGATTTCTGTTGTTTGTTTTTGTGATTTTATTGTGTGTGACAATTGTACATGAAGTCATAGTCATCTGAGAAGGATTTAATTGCTCAGAAGGGACTTGGCATGAAAGCTTGTTCCCCTAGTAAAATGACTGTTTTGTGTTAAAGCTGTTAATTGCCCTGTTGGTTACTAAATGTTCTAATGTGGTATGAATCTGCTCTGACTGGTCTTGCCAGCTGTGATGAAGCACTTACATGTTTGAGGAAGACGTATGTTTCTTTGTGTTTCTGAGGATTAATGGTGGCTTGAAACAGTGGGAGGAAGATGTTCTCTAGCATCTTGGCGAAATTGGCGAAAATCTTCTTTGATCTGAAAATATCACTAAAGAAGCAGAATTAAAATAAAATCTTTTCCATACATTTCTAAATATCAGCGTAGTTTCAGATGTGGTATATTGATGTTTGTGTAAGTAATTTATTTTTAAATAATTAAGTAAAAAACATAAAAAAATAATATTAAATATTGTATATGCATTTCCACTATGTTTTCAATATTTCATGCATATGTATACAATACATTATTTTATATTTTATTTAATTGGTATGTTAAGTTACATTTGAGGGGGACTTACTAGATCCTGGGCACCTGTATGATCCATCTCATGTTAGGAGAGTGCAACTTTTGCTTGATAAACCATTTGGACAGGTTGTCCCACTCTTCAGGTGCTCGGCCGTAAATTGAGAGACGGGGTTCTGCATGCTGATATTTACTTTCTTCCAGATCCTGAGCAACCTCCTGTGCAGAACAGTAACAATTTGATTGCTTCCTGCTTAAAAAATGATCTGAATGCTCTGACAACTGTAGTTTATTTTAGCTAATGTGTTAGTTGTTAACCCAGCAGGTGACTTGATAAGTCTTACCTTGATGAGACGTGCAAAATATTCTCCATTGATGTGGTTATCGCTTTTGATGTAGATCTCTCTGAGCTCGCTAGCACCTACCGGGTTGTATTTGGAATTAAATTTATCAAAGCGATGGAACGTTTGTCTGCCCTGTAACAAACAATAACGCAATTTATAAATTACAGGTCTATTCAGCTTAAAATGCAAATTAAGGCATGTAAAATACGTACCGCGTGTACATCCAATGAGTCTACTGTGAGATCATATGGGTCCATTTTCAGACTTTCAAACACCTGTTTGAGGGTGAACTTCTTTCCTCCCTTCTCCAGCACCACCCGGTCTGCTTCTGTCTTATAAGTGTCCTTGATGAACTTTAGTAGGTGCTTCTGGTTCATGCAGGCAGCTGCGTGGATGTGCGTATCAACCTGAATATTCACAAATATTAACATTTAGAAGTGAAAAGCACTATAATACAGTAAGTAGTGTAATCCAATAAATTAGAAATACCTTTCTGACATTGTAGAAGTCTCTGTGAGGAACGCTTTTGAGTTCCTTTAACTCGGCCATCTCATTAAGCATTTCATGTAGATGGAACTTGGACATCAGGAAGTTAAGCCTTCTGTGACAATAGGTCTTCCTGTATAAGAGAAAATGTCTAAATAATGTATTTCCGTTTTTTGCTGAATATCACCTTTCCTGTTTATTATTTAAATGCAGTGTTAACAAATTGAGATTGCATTGTGTCAAAGGAATAGTTCACATAAAAATACAAAATTGGCTAAAAATCTTGCTTCACAGAATGTTAACTGACGGACTGGAGTTGTGTGGATTATTGTGTTTTTATCAGCAGTTTGTACTCTCATTGTGACGGCACCCATTTACTGCAGAGGATCCACTGGTCAACAAGTGATGTAATGCTATATTTCTCCAAATCTGTACTGATGAAGAAACAAACTCATGTCTATCTCGGATGGCCTGAATGTGAGTGCATTTTCAGCAAATTTTCATTTCTTTCTAAACTGTTTTTTTTTAAGTTAGGGTGTGAGGTTTTGCAGAGGAGAAGCATGACATGTCGAAACTCACGTTGGTCCATCTGCGATCATGGCAAGGACATGGCTCATGTCAATAGCAAAGGTTTCCAGGTCAGGATATGGCAAGCTCCGTGGCTGATCTTGTTTTAACGCATCTTCATTATCATAGACGTGTATGATTCCATCTTTCATCCTCAGGGAGTAGTTCAGATTCTGAGGAAGGTCTTCCATACTGTAAGGATCCTCACCCTCACTTGGAGCGGGGCAGATATCTGTTGCCATGGAAATAAAGCATAAAGGGAACTTTTAGAGCTGATGTAATATTATGTTTATGTCCTACCATGAAAATGAATGATTGTATAGTATCGATTTCACAAACTTAATAAAAAACCTACAGTGTTTCTGAGACAGAATATGAAGGATTCAGGCAGTAAATTAACACTAACATCATCCCATTATCGCTATAGGCCTTTAAACAGTTAACTGTGTATTACTGCTGCATGCACGACAATGACATACCCGGCAGCACTTCTTCCTCCTCGCTCCATTTCTCATTATTGGCACTCCTTAGAAACTTGGCTGTAGTCCTGGGAAAGCGGTGATATGCCAGCCGAGAATATTTTTCTCTGATGAAGAGTGCTGTCAGCAGGGTTTTTGCAGCTTGCTCATAGTCCTCGACTGTAATCTGTTAGAAGTGATCATAGATGAATTGACATTGTCAAAGGTTTAGGTTGGTAAGGTTTTTTAAAATGAAATGAAATGAAGTATGTTGAAAGTACATTTTTAATAGATTTCTAAGTACTTTTTTTTTTTTTTTTTTTAGCTTGAAGAGGCTCAAAAGAAATGGTTTTATTTAAAATATCTGTTAATGTATTTAAGAGTTTTGACTGTCAACTTAATGCATCCTTGCTGATCAAAAGTTTTAAATTCTTAAAATAAAAAAAGCCCAAACCTGTAACTGTATTAGTGTACACCTCTACACTATTTATGTTTAGGTTTTATAAAAGTAACAGATGTAACACATACAAAATAGTCTGTTCATGCACCAACATAACATGAACATCCAAACAGTAATCCTAGCATCATGCACACTCAGTCATAACGCTTTCTTCATAAATTTGTCTACTAATCTAACACCGCATTCAAAGTATTTGACTTTGAAAACACACCTAAACTAGTCATGCAAATAATAACTGAACTGATGTCACTGGCCTCAGTAATTTATAGCTGTTTGACTCAAATTAAATGCCCAATCCTGTTTATCCACTTTTTTAAATTGCTCCTTATATTACTGTGTGTGTGTGTCTAAATATAAATACATATATGCATTATTATATAGACTATACACATTGTTATATATTTAACGTACGGTATTTAAAGTTCATGCATATATAAAATAATTTGTTTCCTACCCCTGCACAGTAGTCTCCACTGATGGTGACCCTCTGGAATTCTGGGATATTGATTGGAAGGGCTTCTGTAGGTGAGGATGGGGTCAGCAGGGGTGAAATCACAGACATAGCCCATTCTGGAGCAACTGGGATTTGCAAGGAAATCGACTGGGATCGCATCAGCTTGAAACTCTGTTTCCTAAAATGGAGCATAATAAATAAATTTTCAATGCATACTGGTTCTGTGTCCTGTACAATATTAGAATTTACTGACCTCTTGACTGACTCCTCAGACTTCTGCTCCTCTATCTCTTTGCGTAGCTCCCACTCCTTGGCCTGATGCAAGCCAATGGGACAGTCCTCAGGAACGGTAAACATGGACAAGGTGTTTTTAGTGTCTTCTTCCTTCAGAGCTGAAGCGTAGACTTTCTCAGCCAAGAGTCGCACTCTCTCATCCACCTCGTGGAGGGAGATCTTTGTAAACTGACGCGGCATTTCTGCAAGGAGTGGTGCCAATAAGGAGATAAACGCCAAGAATGCTGGTTCTTTCTATTATTAGTTAATGATCAGGTTCTAGGAACAGTCTGTTATGTACATTGTGTACATTTGTTCAAAGTTTTCAGAGTGTACTCTGGGTGTAACCATTTTCATCAGCTTCTCAGTCTCCAATCACAAGCCTGTATCTATTCCACAAAATCCCTTACCATGCTCAAACGAGACTAAATAGAAGTGTACTGCGTGTTTGTGTTATGTGAATAACCATAAGGAGTGGAGTTACTAACATGTTGCCAAGACCTGACAACTGAAATTCTTACAACATAGCATAAGAAATGAAGTGCTGTATTTTGCCATAATGTAAATCCATTTTTGAAGGTGGCAAAATGAATTTAATTTAATGTGGCAGTGAAATATATATGCGTATGTGTAAGCCAATGTGGTTTTGCAACTGCACAAATCATGGTTATAAACATGTCCTCAAGTATCTGTCTACGCAGTTCAGGTTTCACTCTGCGTCTTGTGCCTTGGTTTTAGTCAGGTATCTGAGAGGTCTGCGAGTCCTGAGTCGGTCACTAGATTTCCAAAGTATCAGATCGGTTGTTGTTGCGTCCTCTCACAGGAAACTGCACATGGTGCACGGAAAGCACATCATGCATCTTTATTTACCTAGCAGGCAATAGAGTTGTTTAAAGGGATAGTTCACCCAAAAATTAAAATTACTGTATATTTTACTCACCCCCAAGCCAGGGAGTGTATGCTAGGTGACTTTCTTCCTTAAGACAAACACAGTCTTTTTATATATTTATCCTGGCTCTGCCATGATTTTGAAGCTCCATAAGTCAGATATATCCAGAAGTACTGCGATGTAAAACTAACCTATGTGCCTCAGGGGGGTTATCACATGTCATACGTTGAGTCAAAAGTCAGCAAAGATGCGCTCTCAGGGATGCGCATGCGGCCATTGCTGGAAATCAGTTATTTAGATTATAGTTTTAAAACTAGAAATATTTTTGTTACAAAAAACCATCAATCTGCTTCAGAGGACATGTGATAACCCCCTGGAGGCGTATAGGTCAGTTTTCCAGCACAGTACTTTAACATTTACAGAGCTTCAAAATCATGGCCATTATTCACCAGGATCATTTTTTTAAAAAAACTCTGTTGTGAGATTGTGAGAAATCTAAATGAGGACATTTATCAAGATCATGTCAAACATTGTCCTTTCATATATCAGAAGACTTGAACAACTAACACTGTGAGGCAGAAGTTTATGCAGCACATTTACAAAGTGTAACTTTGTGGTTAGGTTTAAAATGCAACACTGTATAAAAAGGCACACAAAAGGCAAGAAAACTGTTGTTAAAGTTTTTTTTTTTTTTTAACACATTCATACAGGTTAATAAAAAAATGATAAGATATAAATGAAATATTTAATGCAAATTTTTAACAGTTGCAGTTGGTTTCTTTTGAATTCCAAAATATGGAAATAAATAATTTTTAACACAATAATTGCTGTTCAACTGACAGCCTTAGTGGTAAACAGCAAGGCTATCTTACTATATAAATCTTTATTTAAAGATTTATATGGCAAGTAAAAACAGTTCTGTCAACTTTATAAAAAGTAAATATTTAGTGATAATTCAAAAGTTAACAAATTAACACTGGAAACAACATGTTGTTTTAGTAATATGCATAATATTTTCCTCGCACAATATGGGCTTCTATTTATTAAATTATATTACAACCATTATATTTTAATGTATAAAAAGGATTATCAAATTTAATTTAAATGTCATTGTTTTAAGGCACTGTCTGCTGCTTTTTTCTTTGTCTCACATGCTCTATACCATAAGTAAGAGAGTGACAGTTACCCTCAGCAGACAAACCACAGCACACTTCCTCCACACAGACTCCCAGTGCTATCAGTTAACTTCATTTACATCCTGTCCAGTCTTGGCCCCCGTCCTGTTTCCCATATCACATCAGAGATTACATCTGTTTAACGGAAACTCTATGCTTATAAAGCATAGGAAAGTAGGTCGGGCCTAAACCTATAAACAGTTTTTAATAGCAAATGGGGTTATGAAGTCAAATGCGAGTTTGTTGATTCCCACCCCTGTTGACATGTAACTGGATATTACACCACACTGTCAACAGTCCACAAGCCTTGGATATAGATGCGTGACAAGCCTGTCAGATAGATGACCCCAGACTGCTCCCAGCCCTGCCCATCTAGGAAACCTACATGCCAGACGTCACTTTCACCACGCTTTTAGAACACATAGAAGTAAACCCCTCTTAATAGATCTCAATCAAAGTGAGAGAAAAAGAGAGAAAATATCTTACTGTACAAAATCAAATATACGTATGTAATATTTTATCATATAATTATTTCTGTATGTAGAGAAAGAAACATGTTTTAAAGTAAAAATAATATATATTACTTCTGTAAGTTTTTTTATTTTATATATTATTTATTTGTAGTGCTGTCAAACTAATAAAATAATGGGTAATTGCATCAAAAAGTTTTTTTTTTTTTTTTTACATATATCCATACACACACACACACACACACACATTTAATACATAAACATAATGTAACATTTGTAAACTAAATTTGTAATTATTTCTATATTAAGAGATCAGAATAGTAGAAGTAGAATGAAAATCAATCAATTATATATTATATATATATATATATATATATATATATATATGTGTGTGTGTGTGTGTGTGTGTGTGTGTGTGTGTGTGTGTGTTTGTGTGTGTGATATTATTAAAATAAAAATGACAGATAAAATCATATGTTATTAAAATAATTACATTCAGTTGGAACATATCATACACAGTAAACAGTTTTGATAATTACTCATTTATTTTAACCCATCTCTAAACCATTAGAAATACCCATTTAAGAAGCATTGTGCTTTTTTTTGTTTAACACGTGCAACCAACATTTCACCTTTCTATTGAAAAAAAAGCTTGTCACAATTTAGCTCCTGCTTTGGTTTGACCCTTCCAATGTCCAGTCTTTTGACTGTCTCTGACCCCTATTATTCTGCTTGAGCACCCCCATTGTACCAAATGTTGGAATATACACTTTCTCTTACCTTCAGCACCTATTTTTGCCATGGTTTTACTGGATCTCTGTGTTTGGACTTCCTATTTTCCTGCTGCTTTCTAACTGTGGTCTTCACTTCTAGGGCTTCAGTGTTTTCCAATCTTGAGTATCCCGCTCCCCCCTATTTAAAGCGTCTGACAGCATCATGTCAGCAGAGAGCTTGGCTGGATGTCACAACAAGTAGCGAGCTGAACCTGAGACCCTTCTAAACGCTGGCATGTTGCGAGCTTTTCCCTGCCCCTATGTGTAGGGAATAACATTGACTTGGCCCTGACTCACCTATGTTCCAGAAACATTACTCAGCCTTTAAAAGGAAGACTGCATATGCTATGGCTTAACGTGCAATATACACTGGCACTAAGAGCCATGTTTACATTCCCAAGCTCAACCTTAGCAACTTGTCATGTATGAAAGCCCAACCTGATTTCAAACCAACCCAAGCCAACTAAGCCGTACCCTGCATAGGTAATCAGAGTCACAGGTTATTCCTTTTTAAGTAAACACAGCTCATACACCAAAGTATACTGTAAGTGCAGTATTATTAGCAGGCTTCTGGAAAGCACAAGCTGACGCGCACATGTCCCAGACGAATAACTTGTTTCAAACATCATCACTTAAAGTCATAATCAGTATTTATACACCACTGCGGATGACGTTACGCTCACCTTGTTTTGCTAGACCTTGAAATGAGCATAAAAAACACAACACATTCTCAAAACACGCCAGTTCAGAGAAACTCCACTGAGAGGATTTATTTACCTGCGCTTTGAGAAGGTCAGCCTATCACAGAGTTGTCTCGGAGAGAGTATGAAGAGGGACAGACAAAACAGCTCTTCTTATTTGTGCCTATTAACACCCTGTCTCCTCCGACTTTTCCTAATTTGTAGGGAAACAATTGGGAGAAGCTGAACTCCGCCCTGCAGAGCAGCACTGACTCTATACCTGCCCATCCTACCGAGCCCATGCCCCCTCCCCTCACCTCACATTTCTCTTTGTCTGAAGGATTAACATAGTTTCTACACCATCTCAAAGGCGGAAGTAGCTTGCTTTAATTTTTTTTACATAAATTTGCTTCCCACAGAGTCCAACATGTTCGTAGCTCGCTTCTTGTTTTGCAGCATTTGATTAAAGTTAACTCTAATTTCATGTAATCAGAGGGTGCAAGCTATTAAATTACAGTGAAGCTATATTAAAAAGCACATAATCCAATTTTATGCATGTCATTATTGCAAACTGTTTTAATAACCTTAAAAAAAACAAACGTTTTTGCAAAGTCATTGAGGCACGCACAAGTCATGTGCACTTGCAAACAGGTTATTTATAGAAACGCACAGGGCTTTTTTGATAGAGCACTTTATGACGTGCTTGTAAAGAATGAGGAGGACACCTTGCCATGCTATGCTTTTAACCTACTTTGACTGAGTGACAGCAGCAGACAATATGTCTGCGAGCCACCTTTTTAGGAGTCTGTACCAGTGGATCCTGCACACTGGCTTTTTACGAAGACAAAAGTGACATAATTTCAAATTCGCATGTAGTGTTCATATGCAATATTATCATATGTTAAGTCAAACTTACCCCTTCCCAAGCTGGGAGTTGACTGTTGCTTGGATAGAGTTCCTTTTCTGCTCATTTTGCACAGAGTAGCAGATTCAACACGATCTATGAAACTTCCACCTGAGAGACAGAAGCAAACTCCTCATGTTCTTAAAATGCATTGCAGGAATATTTCACAAGTTAAAATATATGTGTTGTTATTTTTTTTTTATAAGAATGCTACACTAGCATGGGCTGTTTACCTCTCAGTATTCTTGTGGTGTTCAAAAACAGGAAAAGGAAATTTGTAAGTACCAACAATCTGGCAGATTCTATTGCCGTAAAGTCAAATACAAAAGCAGAACACATAAATTACAGCTAATTCTTAGTGTGTTAACTGAATGTCCTGAGCACTTCTTTGACAGCATTTTACTGCTCCCTTTAAACGCTAGAAAGTCGTTAGTTGTCGTCTTGGCTTATCTACAAGAACAGTTCTCAATAAGGAAATGCCTGAATCTTCAAAACATGCCACCACCCCTGATAAAACTGTACTATCTTTAATCCATCAGTTTTAATAGTTAATCCGGTTTACAAAGGGGGAGATGTAAGAAATGTAAGAAGGAGACAGAGCAAAATTATGTACATGGATTAAGACACAAGAAAGGTAGTGTGGAATTAGGCATGAGCTCACAACAGGTTCAGACCTGCAGGAGATGCTTGAATTAGTTTACTAGCACTTCTTACCACTTACCTATAGCACTTGTAATGTGGTAACCAAACAGCCAAGGGGTTAGTAAGCTTTGTTTTAAAGAGATATTAACCAACTCACCTTACTGGTGCTGACCTTTTCTTGCTGCTTAGCAGTCTTGCTGTCTCTCTCTATCTGTGTGTGTGTGTGTGTGTGTGTGTGTGTGTGTGTGTATGTGTGACTGTCCCCTGAGACACTGTGCTTTTTAGTGCAGTACTCACTGGGTGTGAAGATATGCCTCAAGGCTCTTGCAAGCTACATCTGCAAGTAAAAAATGTCACAACACTTAACCCTTTCAGTGCTTGTGATGGAAACTTCGCTTTTATGAGACATACAAATCTTGTCTTGGTTGGTTTATCCGAGTTTCTCTGAAACTTTAATTTTTGTTTTGCATATCTTCTCGGGATGTTTAAGGAGACTTTTGTAATATAGCATGGGCTTACCGTATATCTGCAGGTAAAATAAATGAGCGCACAAAAGTCAAATTTTGGTTATGTTACTGTGTACACTTACACCTGCCCTTCTAATTTCTATTCATGTGAGCAGAGCACCGGCACTGAGGTGGACTAGAATGGTTACTGATGCTACATTTCAGGCATAACTTATATGTGTCTCTTTTAAATGTTTGATCTGTACACAAATACGCTACACGGACGACACTGACTCTGAGCCCAGCTGCATTTCCGGAGTCTTGAGCGCGGTTTTAGTGAACCACTACAAAACACATATCGAGACCAATTCATCTCAGTATGAGTGGACATTATTTTAAGCATAGTTTTGAAAAGTGCTATTCTTTTAAATGCAGATTTAGTATTAATTAAAAAAAAAATGTGCAAGTGATCTGTTTCGCCTATCTCGTCACGTGAACGATGTTTCTCAAGACTGCCATTTTATCTGTATGTTAAGTGACAGCTGAATTACCTGAACTTTACTTTAGAATTTACCGGTGTTATAGATTTTTCTACTCCTTTTGCTATTTCTAAAATTACGATTAATGTGTTGCGCTTCACGTATATAATAATTGGAGAAAGCGCGCCCTCTGCAGGATTTCTAATGTAGCTCTTGAAGTTCTTATTTTTAATTTTTCCCACAGACAGTTAAATTAAACTGATTTGATTTCATTTAGCTTTTTCGCAGATATTTTAGGTACAAAAAAATATACTGTGTACTGTATACTATTTACATAAGTCACAGCAATTGAAAAGCGAAACTTTTATTGTTTGAAGAAATTAGGCATTTAAAAAATTATATCATGCTAGATGGCATCACAACACACAAGTTTTAAAATTCATTAGATCCACTTTATATTTTATTATTTTACGCTTTTTTTCACGGTAAAATACCGAAAGCTGCCATGTAAATAAAAAGGCAATTTTCTCTTACTCTTGCTGGAGTTTAATAGGTTATTAACAGGTGTCACATTATTGAATGAATCATGAGGGGAGAAAAATGCTTCTCATTATAAAGACATGAACTTATAGGATAAACATCTTATTTCAAAATAAACTATAGATGCCCTTTTTCTTATACAATAGTTTCTTAAGAATACACGTACAGTATGTAGATATAAATATGAACTTTTAAGATACAGTATTTTCATAATATACATCTTTGTACACATTAATAAAAGACTACATAATATTAAAGTGAAATATTGCACAGCTCCCACAGTATATATAAATCAGTCTTCAAGTATGCGGATGTCCTTGAGGACAACAAAATTATTTCTTCCATAAAGAGTTCTCTCTGTCTCTCTCCATTCTTCATCATTGGTCCTCCAAGGTAAATAGCTTTAAGTCGTAAAGGTTAGTTCCTTTGCCCTCTTCTTGCTATTCTCTCTCCGTCCTCTTCAATGTACGTTTGGGCTGGCAGAGTTCTAGGCTGTTCCTTCATTCCTCCAGCAGAGGGCGTATCAGTGCTGCAGAAGAGACAGAGAGTCAAGTCCCAAAGCTCCATTAGAATGACAAGAATGCGAAACACATGCACAGAGCATTGACCACCTATTTCCTGTCGTATTGCCTTAGACCCACACATTTTTTGTGTGTGTGTGTGTGCGTGCAATTTTTTTTCCCCAACTGATAGCAATGCTATTTTTCACAACCACTTTAAGTGACCTGAATCCTTCTCAGTCCAACCCATCAGGCCGAGGAGGGAGAGAAGGATGCTCCACTTGCTCCTTTGTGCCTGAAGAGAGTACACTAACGTTCAGCAAAGGCAGTATCAGAAGTATCTCAGTAAACCGAGCCGACAGAAAGCAAAGGCTCAGGACAAACCGCAGAGGTGTTCCCGGGTTGTTCTGTAATAGAGAGATTGAACCCATGCCAGCTTTAGACGGCCTTCGTGGAAAGTTAGCGCGGGGAGGTTTGATGGATCTACCGTCTCCGCCTCCGTCCATAGCCCTTTGAGCCGATCTTTTCGGGAGGGGCGTTGTTCGTCTTTGTGTTGATTATATTCAGCAGGTGGGCCAGTTCGTGCACTGAGCAGGTGGACAGAACACAGCCCGCTCTTTCCACTCTTTTGACTGAGTAGGCAGGTTCTGTACGTTTTACCCTCACACTCCTGGAGAGAAAAAGAAAGCAGTTAGTTCTCCTGCTCGATCCGGTCTTTAATAATGTGCTCAAATGTTTCACAACGTTTTAGTTGGGCTTTTGAAATGTCATTATTTGTACATTCGAAAGTAACATACCCGATATGTTTGTGAAATGATAAACCGGAATGTTTCCTTGTAATGATAATGATTAGTCAGTTTGACCTTCACATGTGTCTATTCAGTCGAAGAAAGGGACATACCTGCGCAATGGTACAAATGTCTCGCTGTTCCTCTGAGTCAGCAAAGCTGCTGAGTCGCTCTCGCTCCTCTCGGACAAGCTGTGGACTTCTCTCCTCACCCTACCCTGAAGCCAAACACTCAGCCTAGCCGATGACAAGAGAAAGCCATTAGATTTGATTCAAAATCAGGGCGCTTTGAATGAGATGGGCGGTTCAGTCGCGAGCGTACCTTCTCAGACCATCCGTGTTGAGAGGTTTTGCACTCGTGATGCTCGGCAGAAGCGCTGTCAGCACACACCACAGGAAAGCCTTCTGAAGCACAGAGTTCATCGTGAATGGAAACTGCGGAAGAACATACAGAAATGTAATTAGTCATATAATAAGCATGCTCGTTTTCTCTTCTCACACCTCATGAATACTGAGCAAATCTTCCAGTTCCTGGTTGACTCCACACTAGTCATTCTTTTATTGTCAATGTTACACAGAGGTTAAGTTTTGCTCAACCTTGTCATTTCTCAGTATTAAGTCTTATACTTGCCTGTGGAGTCAAGTGCACCTTAGGTGCAATGATAATGACTTGCCATAAAGAAATGTTTTTGACCTTTGAGGTCACCGAAGCCAGTTAAGAAACCAAGAAAACATACCTGATAATTTCAGTCGGTCTCCAGAATTGACTCGAAAAGTGTTGATGGTGAAGTCCGTATTATTGTGTATTTCCAAGTAGCATCCAGAGCTTGGCTGGCTAGGGATGAGTATTCAGCTGTGACACTGCTAATGGTCTGAGTTTCACAGAAAAACCTGAGTGCTTTATATACTTTACAGGGGGTGGGAAGGGGCGGGAGTTGTCTTGAGTGATAGCAGCCACATCCCTGTTCAAAACTAGCCAACAACTTTACGTGCCCTGTCTTAAAAGGATGGAATATAACCCCTGAGAGAAATCATTACTTCAGCATTCCTGTGATATTGTTTTTAATTAGATGACACCATTTGTTTTGGTTCCGAATTATTTTCATATCTCCTGCTTGTCTGTATTCACAGGGTCAGACTTGGGGAGGTTTTGAATTGTAGATGGACAGACAGAATCGTAGATGGAAAGATTCATTTACCAGACAAATATGCTTCAGAATCAGCCTTGTAAACATCTGATGATTAACTTCCTGCAAAGCATCTGGAATGCACATCTAATTGGTGATCCAGTTTATTTCAAATGATGTGACTGGGAGATGTTGTCCTTGGGATAATGACTCCATACAAGCCCTCACACATTCCAGCCACCTACACATTTTGTTAACAAGTTAGGAATGTGGAATTAATGATTTCTATATCGAGTACAGCTAATATGACACCAGGTGCTTTGCCAAAATAATTTGTGAATGGAACATGCCCAAATTTGTAACTGAAGAGAGAGAGAAAATGTAGATTATAATTATTCCTGCTCAAACATTTTGCTCACTCCAAAAAATGTGATTTGATTCTTCTCTCTTTGGATTGCTATATTTTCCTTCCATGGATAAATAAATAAATTGCATTCAATATATACATTTTATATGCTGTACCATTCGAAATTGTTTGATGTTTACCAAAAATACAGTAAAATAAGAATAGTGTAAAATACTGTTAAAATTGTAAATAACTATTTTAATATATTTCATGTGTAATTTATTACTTTGATGGCGAGCATTATTTCTCCATCTTTAGTGTCACATGGTCCTACAAAAATCACTCTAATATATTTGCCCAAGAAATACCACTTGATAATACTGATAATACTTAGTATTATCAATGTTAAAATCAGTTGTGCTGCTTAATATATAAGGAAAACATTGATAGAAAGATAAAAATAAATATTTTGTGACATTATAAATGTCCTTGCAGGGAAGAAAAAAAAAAATTATATACCCAATATAAAATAAATAAATAATACAAAGGTCTGGGTGCTTTTTTTGTTTTTTGGTTGTGTCTGGTTTTTAAAAGCCCCATTTCAGCTCATTAGACACAGTAGAATTGTAAATAGGCTGCGTGACTATGGTAACATTATGTTAAGTGTCTCATAAGGTTGCTGGAAATGTTTCCACCAAGTGAAGACATGCACAGGAAAGACAACTCTACTCCTACCAGTTTCCATTAAGTTCAAACAACACCCAATTCTATATTTAAGCCAGAGCAAAGCCTCTCCCTCTCGACTTTTTATCTGTACCAAGTAGAAGCACAGTGTCATTTTTTTTTAAAAGGTACAGAGTGTTCTGAAACGATAAAGAGCAATCTGCTGTGCTCTCGCTGAGATGTTTCTGGTGTCTTCCGCAGTCTTACAGTCTTGGTGTAAGTGACAAACTGATGGTCTGAATCCATTTGTGGGTTTCTATCGTGCTGCACGAAACTACAGCGGAAGTAGTGAGGAACTGATGTGTTGTGATTAAGAATTAAAAATAATACCGCCTCATGAAGAAAGCTAGAATAAACCAGAATTGGATTCTAACAGCATCAGAGTATTACGTCCATAGTGAACTTTTTTAGGGGTCACATGTTTTAATGTAAGCATGACATCTCAGCTGTGATGTATTTCCTTTTTTCAGTAATAGAGTGATTACATTTATGTTATCCCCCTCTCTCTCTGTGTACATTACCAGCTGTTAAATGTGGTTGAAGCAGGTTGAAACCAGACTTTGGTTATATCAGTGAGACTCCAAAAAAATTGAGGGTGTATTCCAAGCAGATGGGGCAAGTCCCCTAGAGGCCTTGTTATTGCAACATCATCAAGTCAATGGATACAGACAGCCACAAATTATTTTAAGCCTCAGGAAGAGAATCTCCTCCATGAAAATGACACATCTCATCACATCCCCATGTCATGACATACATGCTCTCCTGTTTACACTTGCCAAGTAATGCATCGCGAAACCACCGTGACATTTTATGCAAAATCCGTTCTGTTCTCAGCAAGTTATCCGCTCTGAACTTTCTTTATTACTATTCGGTGTCCAGTATATATTGTATTATGTAAGTGTTTTGATGTAATGACATTCTAGGGCAGCACATGTTATTAATTTGTTAATAATCTGCGCATCAAAATTAATATTACTCCTCACAGGCTGATTTTATAACCAGCCCCTGGTGGAGATCCAGTGGATTTGATTCAAAACAAGTGGGTCGTATCTTTTTTTACTATCAGTCTTTGCATGGTGTGAACTCTGTTTTCGTGCTCAAAGAGAAATCACTAACAGATTTAGGAGTGTGGTTATTTCAACTCTGTTTCGTGGAAGCGTTTATGTGGCCTGCCGGTTACCAGTAGGTCTGTTTAATTTTTGAGATTTTTTTTTTCTTCTCCGAGAAAATTACATGAGATAACAATACTTGTTTTTAAACGATACATTTATTTATCTTAACCAGTTGGTTGTTCTCTGGAACCAAGCCTTTGTTTTGCTTTTGAGGTATATGTATATTCCAAAAAAAAAAAAAAAAGAGACAAAATATTACAGATTAAGAAAAGTATTCAATAGGGCACTGCAGTGATGGCTTATTATAAATATCATAATTTAGATTTTTTTTTTGTTTTAACCACTCATCGGTTTGAACAGTTGTGGGAGATTGTAGACTCGGAAGTAAACACCGGCTGCTATGATTGGATAACATTTGTGTGTGTTTGACCGATGACCGATGATGTGTTTTGACCTTCACCAATGGACGCTCCAGTGATTTAGGTTTAAAAATATATAAATACTTATAAAACAAACTGTAATAGCATATAATAGGAGCAAGTTCTTACTAACACGTTCTGTCACTGTGCATACACTGTCGGTATTACCTGCTTTGTTAATCTTACTCGTACAAATATAACCATTTTATGTGTATTTACACATAAAATGTGACATTTAAGACGCACGCTAACCTGAATGGAACTCTGTTTTAGCTGGTGTTTAAATATTTTAGACTTCACATTGTCAAGGACGCATAGTGTACTAAACAAAAAAACTGAATGTTTTGATATTCATAAATGACTGGCAGCAAAAAGTCCCACGCTTTCTTGGGAAAACTAACTTTTTCGAAATGTATATCTTTAAAACAACAGGCTAACAGGAACTGCGGATGACTCAAACCCTTTGTTTCAGTTACGATCATTAAAAGGTGTTTCAGGTAATTAACTGGCAGCTTTCTGGGAAGCATCACCTGAAAGAGAGGTGAAAAGACTTTTCGAGTAATTAATTTCTTAACGCAAGCTGTTCTGTAAACTATGCGAACTATAAAGTCTATAAATGTTACAGTAATTATTTCGTTTTGGCTGTTTTTGCACTTAATAATGCTTGTCTATTCTCTGTTTTGTGTTTGAGTCACATCATCACTTCAGTTCGAAGGCATTTTTGCTCTCTGGAACCACTTACATGTAATCTTCCGTGGCATTTTTCTAGCTATTATTGTCTGGATTTTTATTACTCACAGTTGCTGGTATTGCACAGTTTTGATTGGTCAGTCATTGCGCCTAATCTGATTGTAAAGACGCTGTGGATCACTTATGTGAATGTGAAGTGAAGTATTAGTCTTTAAGAGTAAATACCTAAAGTAATGATTCTTGGAAATGTAAACATGGTCAACCATCCGCCGTCGTCAAAATCATTTTCTGCTGTGCTGGTGCTCAAGTTCTGTCATGCATAGCTGTCTTAGCGCTCATCCGGTGCTATTTGTGACATTATATCTTTGTCATGCAGTTTGTAATCATGCATTTTGTCTTTTTTTTACAAGGATGGACGTTTATGTAACACAGGATGCGGTAATAAATTATCAATGCAAAAATAACATAGTTTTCTTAGGTTGAGATGGTTGAAACCATAAAGAGAACTGTATAGGTATAATGCCCTTTTGTTGTTGGTGGTGGTGGTGGTTTGCTTGAATCGAGCCTGCACAATTCAAATGATTTGAAATGACAAGTAAATATTTTCACTGTTTCGTTGCTTTTTATATGTCAGCATTCTCTTGTTCCAGAGGTCCACCTTTTAGTGCTTAGCGGGTTAATAATTGTCAGAGAAATGCCTGTAATGTATGCCGACAGAGTTGTGCAGCGGAATTACCAGCATGGAAAACTATACACTGTAAATCAACGTACTGTGTCCTGAAATAATGAGGACACTTTTTGAAAAAAAAGGGACCTATTCTTTTTTATGAAAAGTACATTCAGGAGTGGGTTCTTCTGCCTTCAGCCATTAGATAGAGTACCCTTGTGCCCACCAACAACACCATGGTGACCACATAGCAATAACCTAGCAGTCAAGTCAAACTCAGTTTATGGAGTTGATGGTGTACTGTGAAGTCTTACGAAGTCTCACTCAACCTGCTCAGGGTGTGTTTATTAAAACACTTGCCGTTAACCAGCATGTCATGTGACCTGCCCTCAAAGTACAATAAAATATTTTCCACTGCAGTTTTAAAAACTGACTAAATGATTAGATGAGTGATGACACATGCTCCTCTTTATGTAATCGTAATATTGTGGCCAGACTATGTATTAGTAATCAGGACACAGCAATTCAGAGATTTTTCCTTGGCTATGAGCAGCGCACAGACTAATTTTGCTTTTGGGACTTCTTGTTAGTTATGTCGAGTTTAGTTCTTTAGTTCTTGGCTTGTTATTTTCTTTGTGGTGATATTAGTAGATGTCTATGTGTTGCACTATATAACCCTTGATTTTGCTTATGTAATCTTTATTATAAGCAATCTTTAGACATGAATTCAATGAAACTGTTCTTGTTTGTCTTATAGAACAGGAATTTTCAGCCTGTTTCATGGAGGTCCATCGTAAGGTTTGCAACACATGCTAATTGTATCTTATTACCATCAGTACACATTCAAGAGGAAGTTACAACAGGATTCTGTCAAAATCAGATATGTTTTTCATTTCATTTCATTTACTATTTTTTAAGATGAATGGTTAAATCTTGTAACAACGAGTGTTCAGGAAGTAATCGGAGACAGCATTCCTAATATTTAGGGTTGTTTTGGGGTTACTTGAACATTTTCCAAACTACACAACCATAAATGACCTCAGACTGACCACTAATACTAATGTTTTAATGTTACAAATTATTGTCAATTAATCAATGACATAACTTGTGAATGGCACCTCATCAAAAAAGGATGGCACGTGTTCTAAGCACAAAAGTCTGAATAGATTCGCTGATGTTACACATGATGGGATTCCAGTTATCTGTGTTTTTGCTTGTAGTTTAAACTTCCTGAGAACATAGAAGGACTGCACACACGCATGTATAATGTTTAAACAAGTGTTACACGTTCCCTGGAGCTACACCCGCTTCGTCAGGCGTTCAATCAAATATAGTGACATTGCATTATGTGTGCTGGATCTTGAAGGGAATTATTAACCCAAAAAAATCAAAGTTAGCTAAAAAAATAAATCAAATTAGCCAGCCTCGGGCCATTAAAGATCTGATCTGAACTGATTTGTAGAAATGTATCATTACATCACTTGCTCACAAATGGATCCACTGCAGTGAATGGGTGAGTTCGATCAGATGAAAAAAAACATGATATTCTACTTCCAGGTAACGTTCAAGTCTTCTATCCATAATATTGCCTTCTACAGTGAAAAAGTCATCAGGAGTCAGGAGAGAAATATGCACATTTGCTTCTTACAGACTTGAAACTTCAAAAGATGTTAATCGAAGAGCTGGAGTTTTGTAGATTACTTGATTATTGTGATGTTTTTATCGGCTTTTTAGACATTCTGACGGCACCCATTCACTTCAGAGGATGCATAGCGAGCCAGCGATTTAAGCTACATCTCTCCAAATCTGATCTGATGAAGAAACAAACTCATCTACGTCTCGGATAAACTGAGGGTGAGTACATTTTCATTTGAACAATTTCAGCAACCTGTTAAGAATGCAACGTCATCCTTGCATGATTACTTAGCTCAGGTAAAGTTTTAATTGCAGCAAATTCAGTAAACAAAATTATAATCGGAATGCAAAAAATTCTGCCATTTCTGATCAGCCATAGAAATCTACGTTCATACATTCCTAACTTCTGACCATGAAACGAATTAGACCCCACAGAGAACACCTGAACATCCATCTGCAAAGGGGCCGCGCTGGACATGCCGCACGGTCCAGGGACAGCTTCATCAGAGCTTCTCACAGAACAGATGGAGAAGTTTGGAGAAGAAAACCTTTGCTCCAATCTGTTGCCCCTGTCAATCCAATACTGGGCTGATCAGATAATACAACAGGTTAGCTTTTATCTGTTTACCTCTCATCTTATGAATTTATGATTACACATGCATCTGTCCATAAATTGTTGGATTAAAATGTGTGTGGGCTCCTGCCAATAGATTCTTGTTTGTTGAAAACATAAATGATTGATGCTTCGCTTGGCCTGAGTTAGGCACCAGGGGGTGGTTTCAAACTCCGCAAAGATGAGACGGGTTTGTGCATATGAATTATTTTTAGCACTTACTTCATAATCTGCTTCGTGTTAACTGTCCCCTTACTATTCATTCTTAATCTGTGACCGCATTCTCTGTTCACATCTTGATTTAATCCAATTCTGCCCTTTATTTATGATCCGTGACTGAATTCGCTCCTCCAGATGAATTTTGACTCAGCACTTCAGAATTTCTGCGTGTTTATTTAGCGCACGTAAACCACGGTCACTCTGGGATTAGGTTTGTTTTTTAGTGTCAAAAGGCCAGGCTGTTTACTTGTCTGCAAAATAAGAATTTTTACATGTTAGAAATATTCAGAACAGGTTTTTTAAATTACACCCTTTTTCTTTTCATCTTTTGGCGTAACTAGATTTGTACACAAACTGCATTAAAGAATAGTCAAATGAAGCTTGATGTTGTGCAAACATTAGATCATGTTTCATTGCTGGAAAGCTTCACCGTATATAAAACAAATGATCACAGCTGCAAAGGGAGTTTTCAGTTTTTATTAGGAAATTTCATTTACGTTTTTTTTTTACCTGTCCAGAATTCACTTAATTAGCACTATAATCCTCAAACAAATTTAAAAAAATAAATAAATATAATTCTGTATATGACAAATAATTCTGTATATGACAAATAAAAATTGCCATCTTTATGTAATTTCAAAAAGCCATAGTTCAAGTTGCTTTATTGGCATGACATTTGTTACAGTATTGCCATACAGAATAAAATTCATATATAAATATATACAGGTATAACTATTTTTTTCTATGAAACACAAGAGAAAATAAATTTTAAAAAACTTCTTATATTGCCAAAAAAATAAAATCTCAAAGCCACAGAAAGTGACAGAATATTAATTTTTCATTGGAATACCCTTGCTTTAAAAAGATTTAAAAGCATTTGATGTTAAAGCATCAAAAGTGTTAAAAGTGTTTTTGAGACAGCATGTATACACTATGTAATATAATATATCATGCATACAGCATGTATTATAAACTCATATTGTAACACTCATACTATATTGTGCAAAACACTTGCACCATTGTATAAAATATTGATATTTAATTAGAAAGCATTTGAGGTTCTCCCATCATCCATCGTTGATTTCGACTGCCTTTGAAACCCCAACTCTCCCCAAGTTTATAGAGTCAGGTGGGGTCATCTTGTAATTAAAAAGCTGCATTGCACATGTACGTTTGAAATGCAAAACACGTGCTTAGTGGCTATTTTTCAGTCATTACACTAATATGCTATGATTGCTTTGAAATGCAACGTAGCTGTAGATGCATCTTGTTTATCCCCCAGATATGATTTGGCTGCAATGAGACAGCAGATACTGTTAGAACATGTGTGTCCAATCAGAATTACCTCGTGCGCATGGAATGTGTGGCATTTATAGTGACTCTGGTGTCAGAAGTCAAATGAATGGCAAGCTGCAGCACAGAATGAATTTAACTCTTAAAGGGCTCTTTTTACAGATGCGTATAGTTTGATGCACGCATTTTGTTAACTTAATGGACAGCACTGGCAATAAAGTGAGTAATGTGATTACAAAAAACATTAGTTTAAACTCATTTTCTTATATATTACATATATTTAGGTTACAGTTACAGTGCAATGGAATTTAATTGGAGCGTTTTTTTAATGGTCAGTTTAGTGAATGTTCAGTTTTTAAACACCATAACCCTATGACTTTATAGTTCTAATAATCAACTATGAATTAACTACTAGTATTTCGTTAACTATAAATAAGAATATAAATATGAATGTTTGCTTGTTTATAGCTTTTTTCATAAAAGCAGCACGTTGACCGTGATTTCTTTCCGTGCTGAAAATCTTTGTTGACTTAACACTTTGTACTGTTTTGTTGCTGTGAATACAATACATCCATCAGTGTGGTTGGCGGTTGATCTGCAGAGCATAAGTGAGAGCAGCCTATAGCCTGCAGCAGCGAGACTGTTTCCTTATGAGTTCCTTGTGGATGAAGGGGGGTCTGCAGGCTCGTGCCATTTTCTGACACTGTGCCAGAGATAAGCACTGCTTATTGGAGTCAGAGCAGAGAGACGCGGGACCTCTTAACTGCTTCAGCCCCACTGGCTCCAGCCAAGCAAATTGTGACTATACGCTGTCGCTACATCATCGATGAAGCATCTGTGCACTTTTTGGAATTAAATGGGGCTATAAAAATCATTCAGATGTGCACAACTTTCTGAGTTCCGAGTATATGTTTGCTAGGAATAATGCGTGGGTGCCCTGCCAAACACTGCTATGACTTTTCTGTTAGTGTTTACTGAACTTGTGGGACACAAAAGTTGTTTTGCAAGGATTTCAAAAGTTCCATAAAAGTGTCTAAACAATGTCTCGCAGGGTATGGACAAAAACACGAACTTTTCTTTTCTTTAAACACGAAAAATTTAAAACAACTTGAGTGTGAGTAGATACTGACTGAATTTAAAGCTATTTTTATTTTCATTGTTAGTTTGATGCCCTTAGTTTAGAAAAGGTAATATATTTAAAAAACATTTATTACTTACTAAATACAGTTTAAATCTAATAACATACTCAAGACTTGCTGATATAACAATTACGATTAAAGTTTATATAAATCCTCTCTTGTGCACAATTTGCATTTCTTGTGTGTTTTAATAATATTTATTATAAGTACAAAATTAGTTACCAGTACCAAAATTACCAGTTAATATACTAAAAGTAAAATTGCAGGGTATTTTATTAAGTACATAAATGTGTAAATATATTTGTAGCATATACATACAATGAAACTGATGTATTTCAAATACATTTTAGTATATATATTTTTCACTAAAAAGAAACAAATAAAAAAAAGCTACTCTGAATTAAAATTTGAAATTATTAATTAGAAAAGCTAAAATTGTGATTTCTTGTAATAATAAATACATATGTACATACATAGATAAAAATCTTATCCAAAAAAATCATGTTTTATTAAGTTTACAGCTTATATACATAATGCCCAATAATACTAAAGTGCTGTATGATTTGCTCAAGTTTACAGCTTTATACAAATGATTTTTTCAAACATATTAATAAATAATAAATAATAAATTATTTACGAAATAATAAATTCGGAAATTTACATTGACAAAGATAAATAAATGCAATAAAGGGTGTTGAAAAAAGACAACAAATGAATAATTCATCTCTCTCATTGTGCATTAATGAATATAAATAAATTAATAAATACCTAAATTAATAAATAACCTGTGACTAATAAAAATAATTAATCAATGCCAATTATTGTAAATCAATACTATAAAAGTGTGTTTTGTGTAGACCTCCTTATTTGAACTGAACTGATAGTCATATCATATTTTTTTGTGTTTATATGAATTCTAATACCTTGAGCAAACCGGGTGTGATCGAAGCATATAATTTGCATGGGCTCCCATTTAGTTTCCATGGTTACACCCTAACACATGCACAGACAAACAGTGTCGGGAACGCAAGCTGTAACCGTAACACCTGCACACCCTAATCCCAAAACTGGAGTCATCTGTATTTGTACGTATCAGGTTACCCGTGTTTTCTAGATCTGGGCTGCAACATAATACAAATATCCGTGTGTCCTCGATGTAACAACAGCAACAATACAAACACCCTGACAAACAAAATCAGCACTAACAACTGGCTCATCTGCTGATGAATCACAATGTTAACGGGATAAATATACTAACAGCTGTACTCATTATTTTATAGAGCTCAACTAGAAAATGAGGATACAGCTGTGAACGACAACAGACAGACGTGGGACAGTTGAAACATCTGACACCCCAATAGGATACCCTCTCTGGTTTGAATTAGACCTTCATTCCACGGGGTCCAAAGGGTATCGTAAAAAGACAGTTTATTTTTTGCCAGAAATATAGTCCGGAGAATGTTATCTGTCTGTTGAGCTGTCTCTGGAAGCGTCATATTGTAGTAATGATTAAAAGCACTGTCATTTTTACGGTTACGCGGCTGGATTTTGAGTAAATATGTAGGAAGAGCTTAGCGGGATCTCAGGTGGTTGATTTTCCTTGAGGCCTCTGGTGTATTTTGAAATGTTTTTAATGATGAGTCAAAAGCCATGTGAGTTAAAGTGATAAATCGTGTATATTTCGCATCTAAGGGTTGTGACTCTTCTCATTTGGTATTTGAAAAGACATTCAGGTATTGCAAAAGAGTATCAGTCACATGATGCTTTTGAACCGCACACGACAGACCGGTTTAGAGCCGTCTGTGTAAAAGTAGCGGATTTATGAAGATGCGGGAGGGATATGAGTGGAAAAAGGTAAATGTTATGTTAGCGAGGGTGCCAATCATGTGCCATGTTTAGTAAGATGGAGCGGTTGTCATCCTTCTAATGTTTGTTAAACATTCTCCGAGCCAGATCATTTAATTCACAACAGTCCTCTGTAATCGCAAAAATAATTACTTCACCCCCCACAGCCTACGAGATAATTGCATTTGATTTACGTTCGCTTTAAATGGAATATGAAAAACAAAATCGGAATCTAAGAACAACCGCTGTGCCTGAATATTTTTAGTGTGTGTGTGTGTGTGTGTGTTTCAATTGGAATGTAAATGTTTGATAGAACGGGGCTAATATGGGGACAACAAATGAGCATTTTCTACTTTTTTCTTATTCTTGCATTTTATCTCTATCACAGCGGGTCAAAAAATAGACCGGGAAATACACAGTTGACAGGTTTGGAATAAAAGACATACATTTAAGATTCAACACTATTTTTAAGCGTGCATTTTACAAAAGCACAAGATGCTCTTTGGATCGTTTTTAAAGTGTGCTGGAGAACATTGTCAGGACCGCTGTAAGCAAAGCAAACTGAGTACACATTAAAAAATAAGACTGAATTTAATTGATTGATTAAATTAAACTCAATTTTATACTCATTATGGCTGCATTTCTTGATCAAAAATACAGAAAAAATTGTAATATTGTAAAATGTTATTACAATTTAAAATGCTATTTTCAGGAGGTCATTATTCCAGTGTCATATTATCCTGCAGAAATAATTTTATGCTAAATTGGTGCTCAAGAAACATTACTTATCATTATCAATGCTTATTTCGGTGGAAACCATGATTTTTTTTCCTCGGTTAGTCAAAATGAATGAAACACAATAGAATGAGTAGAAAGATCTTTGTCTTAAAATATATGTATCTGCTAGTTGCCATGAGATTAACATCATTATATTGTCAAGAGTTTCTGCCCTGAGACCTGTCAGATTCAAACGTGCTTCAACAAGAATAGCAATGATGTCAGCTCCGATGATTCAAAGATGCTGTTTTGGTTTGAATGAACGATCTGTGCCAAATGCTTTAGCATGATGCACCATTATGACAAGAATCTTGAAAGCAATTAAAGAAAAGTAGCAAGTACAGATACATTTTTGGTGGCTTTTTACATTCAATAGTTCATACAGGGCAGGCCATCCACTTGCTTTGCCTCTGACCCCGGCAGATATTTCCCCAAATCAGTCCAAGCTTCATTGCAACATGGAAAATAAAAGAATAAATCACATTGCCAAACTCTTTGAACCTGTGAGGCCGCAGACACATTTTTCCTATTTAGAGCCTCTCTCGAAGTCTCTCTGCATCCACGGCACAGCATCCATTCCAAGAGTGTGCACACGCCAGTGTTGCGTGTTGACTGCGAGAACTGCGCTCTGTTGTGTTCCTTGCTATTTCCTCCCATCAGACCACAGGCTTTTTTTTTTCCCTCATTTGATTAATGCTGAGTTAATGACCCCCCATAGACCAGAGGACCAGGCAAAAAATGTTAAGCATCTTAAACCGTTGCAGCTTGTTTGCTCAAACTGTTTATGGGGCACAAGGACATGCTATAAACATAGAGTAAAGAGCAAGCAATGGAAACGGTTTTGTGCGCTGTGGAATGTAGCAAACTCTTTCGCTTTGTTTTAGAAGAGTTGTTTCATATGTAGCTGAATTACCGTTTGGCACCCCAGGATGATTTGGATGCAATGGATGCGTTTTTTTTTGTTTTTGCTGATACTCTGAACACTAGAATTGAATCAAATTGAATTGAACACTTGTTGGAGGAGTCTATTGTAATTTATCACATTTTCATTTAAACGTATAATACTGTGTGTATCTGATTATACTGAGTGTGTGAGTTGATCGAGATATGTTCTAAGCATACACAATATAAAATCAAGCCAATTCTCTGAAATATAGGAAAACGTTTGGTAAGATATGTATGTGGCTAAGCTGTCACATCCACCACAAATAAATCTTTTTTTTTTAAATATTGAATCACATTTTGGTGAACTGGCAGTAGCCTATATAAAACCTCATAAATTACTTGGCTAATCATTAGGCATGAATTTTTAAATAGTGCAGTTTTAAAGTATAGTGTAGGCTTCAGTGTAGGACTGTAAAATCAATTCATATATATTTATACTACACTAACACAAACCTTTATGAAAATTAACAAATTATGTTTCAGTTTGTTGGACTGCTTTTAAATATTCTTAATATTAAAATGTTTTCTGCTTGGTCATGTAAATCTGAATAATATGCATCAAAATATGACTTTGGATATTAATAAAAAAATGATACATTTTACATTAATAAATATCTCAGTTATTTATCCTTTTTATTTATTTTCTATTTTACTTTGATTTTGAAGCCTTGGTGTAAGTCATAAGTTGGATGGAAACACTTGGATCTTGTATTTCGATGGCCGTATATAATTTATATACGTATATATTAAATTTTGACCTCATTGATACAGCTTACTGTTGCCCTATACAGAATCTGGATAAAACTCTGCATAGATAAAGGTGAGTCATAGTTATGTTATGATCAACCCAAACCACTTCAAGGGAGACATCTTTATAATGACAATATGTGTCAAGTGTTTAATTCTGTGTCTAAGATACTGTACAAACATGCCCTTATAATTGAACTCTGGTTCTTAAGGACTCGCTGAAGATGGCACGTACACTGGGTCGTGCTGAAAGACAACCTTATGGTTGAGGTTGTAAGGATGTGTTTGATCATGTCTGACTGAATGCTGACTTTTTAAGTGTGTGTGTGTGTGTGTGTGGTAAGGGGGAGCAAAAAAAAAATCAAACTGAAAGTTCACATTTAAAAAGAAACATATGTTTTTGAACCTAAGGCATTGTTCTGTATTTCAAATTAAGTGAAATGATGTTTAGCTATAAACAAATTTGCACTGATAATTAACGCGGCTGGCTTCTCGTTTCCTAATCACGCAATTATCCAACCAGAGCAAGAGAAGCCTACTATAAATTCGCACAAGCTTCTTACCTCGATATCTCGTTTCCGAGCATGGTATCCAGCATGTCCGAACAAGACCAATCGCCAGAAACCTACGAAATCGAGGACACCGAGCCCTCCACGACTGCTGAGCAAGCACGCTAACGCCCGCCGGAACTTCAAGCGGCGCGGCTTCGCCCAGAGGCAGAAAACTAACGCGAGTGACTATCCTTTCGCCAACGCGATTAAGATCACGTTCGCCTCCACCTGCCAGACGTCCTCAAGCTTCCCCAGCTTCTCCCTACCGTGCAGCCTTTTCTTCCGCTCCATCCGCAACAAAATGGACAATTCCGGCTTTGCGTCAAGCACTCGCAAACGCGAACATTCCGTTCTCCCGCCGCGCTAACAAAGCCGAGCTTCTCTCGCTGTACTCGACTTATCAAACAGGCGCAGCTTCGCCAAACATTTCTCCTCCAGCCAAAAGAAAGGAAACAACTAGAAGAAGCCGTAATTCTCCCAGGGGAAGACCCGAGAAGTCAGCATCTGCACCCGTATTAAGCCTCCGCCCACCAGGAGGCGGCAGAAGGCTCCCAGCTACTGCTAGCAAAGCCCAGGACCCAAACACCAGCAGCTCTTCCTCCAGTTTCCAGCAAACAACCCACGCAGCAAGCACCACGGCTCCAGCCCCCACAAGCCATCAGCCTAGCCTGTACCCACTCTGTTCATTGGATCAGTTGAACCCACACCAACAGTACTCTGCCCAAGTCTCTCCCGACCATGCCTGGCAACCAGCCCCCCCCAATCCACTGTCCGTTATTTACCAGCCTCAAGTTTCTCCTATTCCTCCAGGACCTAACTCGTCCATTTCTGTTCCCACAGCCCAGCCAGCCATAGGTGCCAGCACAGGCACACAGATGCCTCCACTGGCGATCCCAGCCGTACCACCTCCTATTCCTCCTCCCCTCCCCTATTTTTCTGCTACCAGTCTGAACCCAGGTTCAAGACCCCCACCATCTTCACACACCTATTCTTCTTTACCTCCCTATCTTTTCCACTCTTTTCCCCTAGATCCCCTGCCATAGCACCGTGAGCTCCAACCCACCCCCACAAGTAGCTCCCATGAGTTACCCCCGCCAACTCTCCCATCGCCCACCACCCTTTCTCAGTATCCCTGCTAACCCTCTTCCTATCCCTCAAACCCTCTTCCTATGCCCCAGCCCACCCCGTCCCCAATTCCATCAAAGCACAGATCCTTGCAGAAATCCAGGATGCTGGCACCAGAAGCGGAACCCTATGCAACCCAGGTGCTTCTCTTTTCACAACTAATATCCCAGCGAACCATCCTTTAAGGTCCCTCCTCGAAGCCTCCTCGACTCAATCCTACAAGCAGTTTCTCACAGAACCCTGCAATCTTACCTGACCGCTTGGAAATGCTTTAAATCTTTCCAGGCAAGGTATAACCTCCAATTCCCTGATTTTTCCCTGCTATCCATCACTTCTTTCATCTCCTTTCTTAACACCTCAAAAAAAACCTGCAAGTCAGTTCTATTAAGGGCTACTTGAGTGGTATCCAGTTTTTCCATAAACTCATCCACGGCATCGCCTCACCTCAAATAACCAATGCTCAGACTTCACTTTTAATCAAGGGCATCCAAAGAAGGCATCCTCCCGATCCGACTCAAGGATGCCCATCACCTCAATTCTCTCAAAATGCATATCCACCCTCCGCAGAGAGCTACTCTTCTATCCATACTGCTCGCACTCGATGCAATGTTCATTCTGGCCTTTTTCGGTTTCCTCAGATGTTCAGAATTTACAGTCAACTCCAGATTCGACCCAAATATTCACCCCACTATTTCCGACCTATCTATCGTAGACCACGAAACCGTATCCTTTTCATCAAACAAAGTAAAACGGACCAGACCAAAAATGGGCATTTCATATATATTTTTAACCTCCAAACTCCTACTTTTCCCCTTCAAACACTTCTAGCTTTCCTCCAATACAGAAATCCCAAACTAAAACTCCACTCGACCCTCTGTTCACAGATGATTCCAACCACCCCGTATCTGATTCTGGTTCCAAAAGCACCTCAAATCAGTCCTATCTTACTCGGAATCCCATCAAAAATTTCTCCACACATTCCTTCAGAATAGGGGCAGCCACCACTGCAGCAGAGAAAGGTCTCTCCCAACAGCAAATCCAAACCCTCGGCCGCTGGTCTTCTAACGCATACAAAAGCTACATTCTGTTCAGACCAGTCACTCATCAAAAAGCCCTCCAGACCCTAACCAGTCCCAACAGAACTCCAAACCTACCACCCCGCAGGGGATCACCCAAGGCACGTCATCACTCCTTCTACAACGGCCAGCTCTCGCTGTATACGACCAAATACAAAATGCAGGAACATCGCACTCCACCGCCCTGGGACGGCTCCGCTATAAACAGCCATATTCAAAATCTGCCACCACAGTGGACATACCAAGCAGGAACATTGCACCCACCGCCCTGGTCAGCTCCGCTATAGACGTTCAGTATACAAAATCTGCCACAGGAGTGGCAATGCCAAGCAGGAGCATCGCATCCACCGCCGTGGACCGCTCCGCAGCAAACGACCATATACAAAATTCGCCACTGCAGTGGCCAGCTCAAGCAGGAGCATCGCACCCACCGCCATGGACCACTCCCCGCTATAGACGTTCGTATACAAAATCTGCCACAGGAGTGGCAATGCCAAGCAGGAGCATCGCATCCACCGCCGTGGACCGCTCCCGCAGCAAATGACCATATACAAAATTCGCCACTGCAGTGGCCAGCTCAAGCAGGAACATCGCACCCACCGCCATGGACCACTCCCGCCGTAGATGACCTATACAAACCTGCCACCGCGAGTGGCCAACACAAGCAGGAGCACTGCACCCACCGCCGTGGACCGCTCCGCCCGTAGATGACGGTATACAAACTTGCCACCGCGGTGGCCAACACAGGCTGGAGCATTGCACCCACTGGCCGTGGACCGCTCCGCTGTAGATCATGGTATACAAACCTGCCACCGCAGTGGCCAACACAGGCAGGAGCATTGCACCCACCGCCGTGGACCGCTGTACACAATAGCACACAAAACCTGCCACCACAGTGGCCAACACGAACAGGAGCATTGCACCCACCGCCGTGGACCGCTCCCGCTGTACACGTCAATATACAAACCCGCCACCGCGAGTGGCCAACACAGGCAGGAGCATTGCACCCACTGCCGTGGACTGCTCCGCTGTAGATGACGGTATACAAAACCTGCCACCGCAGTGGCCAACACAGGCAGGAGCATTGCACCCACCGCCGTGACCGCTCC
This sequence comes from Puntigrus tetrazona, assembly GCF_018831695.1. Classification (NCBI taxonomy): domain Eukaryota; kingdom Metazoa; phylum Chordata; class Actinopteri; order Cypriniformes; family Cyprinidae; genus Puntigrus; species Puntigrus tetrazona. The sequence goes on from NC_056716.1 coordinate 25,046,250, forward strand.
CGCCGTAGATGACGGCATACAAAACCCGCCACCGCAGTGGCCAACACAGGCAGGAGCATTGCACCCACTGCTGTGGACCGCTCCGCCGTAGATGATGGTATACAAACCCGCCACCGCAGTGGCCAACACAGGCAGGAGCATTGCACCCACCGCCCGTGGACCGCTCCGCCCGTAGATGACGGTATACAAACTTGCCACCGCGGTGGCCAACGCAGGCAGGAGCATTGCACCCACCGCCGTGGTCCACTCCCGCCAGAGACGCACACTTGCACCCACTGCTTCAGCAGCAGACCGCAAAGCCGGAGCTCTGCACCCACCGCCGTGGGCAGCTCCGCCAGAGGCGGTCATTCAAAGCTGCTATTACAGTGGACTGCTCTAAGCGGAGCCCTGCACCCACCGCCGTGACCGCTCCGCTAGACGCACTTTTTCGCACTCCACTGCTTCTAGCAGCAGAAAAAGTCGGAGCTTTGCACCCACCGCCGTGGACAGCTCCGCCAGCGGTCGCTTGCTGCTATTACAGTGGACTGCTCTAAGCAGAGCTCTGCACCCACCGCCGTGGACCGCTTAGAGACGCACACTCGCACCCACTGCTTTTAGCAGCAGACCGCCAAAGCGAGACTTTGCACCCACCGCCGTGGACAGCTCCGCCAGCGGCGGTCGTTCACACATGCTGTTATTACAGTGGACTGCTCTGCCGCAGTACTGCACCCACCGCCGTGGACCACTCCCACTAGAGACGCTCACACGCACTCCACTGCCTTCAGCAGCAGACTGCAAGCAGGAGCATTGCACCCACCGCCCGTGGACCGCTCCGCTGTACATGACAACATACAAACCCGCCACCGCTGCGGCCAACACAGGCAGGAGCATTGCACCCACCGCGTGGAGATACGACAATATACAAACCCGCCACGCTGTGGCTAACAACACAGGTAGGAGCATTGCACCCACCGCCGTGGACGCTCCGCTGCTGCGACAATATGGTGGCCAACACAGGCAGGAGCATTGCACCCACCGCTGTGGACCGCTCCACTGTAAATGACATTATAAAACCTGCCACCGCAGTGAGCCAACACAGGCAGGAGCATTGCACCCACCGCTGTGGACCGCTCCCGCCGTAGATGATGGTATACAAAACCCGCCACCAGTGGCCAACACAGGCAGGAGCATTGCACCCACCGCCGTGGACGCTCCCGCCGTGATGATGGTACAAAACTTGCCACCGCAGTGGCCAACACAGGCAGGAGCATTCGTGGACCGCTCCCGCCAGAGACGCACACACGCACCCACTGCTTCTAGCAGCAGACCGCAAAGCCGGAGCTTTGCACCCACCGCCGTGGACAGCTCCCGCCAGCGACGGTCGTTCACACATGCTGCTATTACAGTGGACTGCTCTAAGCCGAACATTGCACCCACCGCCGTGGACCGCTCCGCTAGAGACGCTCACTCGCACCCACTGCTTCTAGCAGCAGACCGCAAAGTCGGAGCTTTGCACCCACCGCCGTGGACAGCTCCGCCAGCGACGGTCGTTCACACATGCTGCTATTACAGTGGACCGCTCTAAGCTGAGCATTGCACCCACCGCCGTGGACCGCTCCGCTAGAGGCGCTCACATTCGCACCCACTGCTTTAGCAGCAGACCGCAAAAGCCGGAGCTCTGCACCCACCGCCGTGGACAGCTCCCGCCAGAGACGGTCGTTCACACATGCTGCCATTACAGTGGACCGCTCTAAGCCGAGCACAGCACCCACCGCCGTGGACCGCTCCGCAAAAGCGCTCACATGCACCCACTGCTTTTAGCAGCAGACCGCAAAAAGCCGGAGCTCTGCACCCACCGCCGTGGACAGCTCCTGCCAGAGACGATCGTTCATATGCTGCTATTACAGTGGACCGCCAAGCCGGAGCCCTGCACCCACCGCCGTGGACCGCTCCTGTAAGAGACGCTCACTTGCACCCACTGCCTTTAGCAGCAGACCACAAAAAGCCGGAGCTTTGCACCCACCCGCCGTGGACAGCTCCCGCCGGAGACGGTCGTTCACACATGCTGCTAATACAGTGGACCGCTCTAGCGGAGTACTGCACCCACCGCCGTGGACCACTCCCGCTAGAGACGCTCACAACATTTTCATGCCCACTCTCCTACACCTACATAATATCATCCTAATACCATTCCAATTTCAACTAACATATCCATGCTCTTCCTCCTTTCTAGCTAAGCCAGTAGCTTTTTTGGGGCCGCTTACACGTGTTTTCGGCTGCTGTCTTAATTGGCTTTTGGGGGCACTCAGGGATCGGGTCGGACACGAGTCCTGTCCGCTCACGGACAAGAGGAAAAACTCTGGACTCGGTAGTCCACCTAGTTCGAGCCCTCTCCTGACAGCTCGCCAAACACGCTTACTTTTACCGTTACTATGATTAATTATCGTAAGTGCGAACTCGTGAAATGATGTTTAGCTATAAACAAATTTCGGAGGAGCACGCACTGATAATGCTAATGCTAACTTCTCGTTTCCTAATCACGCAATTATCCAACCAGAGCAAGAGAAGCCTACTATAAATTGCACAAGCTTCTTACCTCGATATCTGGAGCATCCCTCCACCACCCCAATCTCCATTCCTCCTAGTTCTACTATCCCCTCTCGGGGGGGCACTCAGGGATCGGGTCGGACACGAGTCCTGTCGCTTTCACGGACAAGAGGAAAAACTCTGGACTCGGTAGTCCACCTAGTTCGAGCCCTCTCCTGACAGCTCGCCAAACACGCTTACTTTTTACCGTTACTATGATTAATTATACGTAAGTGCGAACTCGTGAAATGAACTTTGTCTCTGCCTGCTGACCACTTGTCGCCACCAAGATCCGTTTCTGTTTTTTTCTCTCTCTAAGACCTCTGCTGGATTGACTCCTGTCGTCTTGTAAGGTAGCACATGTCATGTGTTTAACCGGTGCTGTTTGTCGCTGCAGGGCTGGATCTTTTCACTGTTTATTAGGGGCGACTGAGAGCGTGTTCTTAAGCCAAGTTTCATGGAAAACGCTGCCGCTCAGGGGCAAAGCATGAACAAAGAGTGAGAGAGGGCAGGTTAATTTGGAGATCAGTGAAAAGAGATGAACAGAGTGCGAGTCGGCTGGTGAGGAGGGGAGGAAGCACCTGCATGTGGGTGGCGATCGCTGCAGCTTCTGTGAAGAAGGGAGGAGGGAAGCAGCGAACAGCTGACGGGCTCAAGGTGAAGTTCAGAAAAAAGAAGTGCCCCTTCACCTGATATGAGTTTCCCACTGCCTATTTTTATTGAGACAACCCAGAAATAATTTCTCATACACATTTTCAGTCATTTATATTAGGCTTATGATAAATTTGTAGGTTATACACACTGTTCAGAAGTTGGGTCTCTGTAACTTTTATTTGAAATACAATCCTAACATTAAGGTGTTCTTGTTGAATAAAAATTTGCCTATTAATTTATGTACAAATAAATAAATAAATAAAAAACTAACCCCAAAAGTCTTACTGAGGCAAAATTTGTTTATGATATCAATTATATTGTTTTCAGTCAAATTTCTAATTTTCAGTCACTCCTTCTGCTGGTTACATTGTTACGCCAGTAGGTTGCAATTGGCTCCCAGTCTTTTTGAGTCATTGGGCCCTATCATAAAAGGAGATTTCTGAAAGGAGATGAGACTCTTGTTGGTTTATAGCACGCATTTCGATTGTTTTCTCGTCGTTAAAATAGCAAAAGGGGATTTAGACGCGCCCCGGGTGCACATGCGCCGTGCGTTTTAGACTAATAGAGCGCATTTGAATCATTTGCTTAAATAATTCGTTCACAAACCCTGATACGTTGAACCGATTCACTTCAAAAGAATCTAATCACAGATTCATTAAACAGCAGCGGTTTGTATTCCTCCGCGATGCACAACGGCTGATTCTGTGGTGGCTTCCTTTGGACCTACTCTCGTCGGCGGAGCAAAAATGTAAAAAGCGCTGGCAATGTTGTGTCTACAGCGTAAGTAAACCACTTTGAATGTCTTGTCTATTGGACTGTTGTATGTGTTTTTGCTCTGTGTATAGCGCATGGTTGTGATTACCTCAGAACAAGCGTAACTCTCTTGCTGTCTTCTTCGCTCGCACCTGTTAACCAGGTTTTTGTTTAATCGTTTAATTCCAACTTTGCTCATCGGCGAACTTAGTGCTGATATTTTTTTCTACACTTCCTCCATCCTGATTTCTAGAATTGTTGTTCAGTTCGAAGGCAGTTAACTGCGATCCGATTTGACCTCGTTGTAGAAGCGGAGCAGGTGTTTTAACGTGCAAGCTAAGATTCTTGCCCTAGTGAAATATAATGACCCCTTAAAGACTAAATGCGCTCTACTCCTCTCGACTGCCTTTCTTTCCGTGTCACAATTCATACAATTCATCCTCCCAGACTCTGTTTTCTGCCCCCAGCAAACCAAACCACAACAGAGAATCCCAACTCTCTTTTACAAGCATCCAAATTACCAGGAATAAAAGTAAATGTTGGGCAGGAATGCAGGGCTTTCGTTCGGTTTGCATTGTTGTTTTCAGCATTGCACATTGAAATGTTTATCCACTTCGCACAGAAACGTGGACTTGGCCATGTTTTTCCAATATATTTTGACTATGTGTGAGTCACAAAGACACTTACTACACTTTCTGAATAAAAGATACTGGATATAGATGCAAGACTAACACAGAATTTGGAAATACTAAATCAATTATCAGCTCATCCCTCATCATCCTATTCTGTCGTAAGGATGTTTTGCATTCTCTTCATATTAATCACGTTCTGAACTTCAACCCTCTCTCATATAATTACACTTCTAGTAATTGCCCCCAGCCATTACCCTCTGCCCCCATGTGTACCATTCAGAGTCCACCACCTCCCCATCGCTTTCTAAAAATACTCTCGCTTAAGGCGAAACACATGTGTGCCGTAGCAGAAGAGTGCAAACAGTGCAATTGAAAGCCTGATGGATTTGGGGCAGAGGTTTGAGAATGCGCCCGTCGTCAGTCATCATGTGTAGAGTTCTGGGTCTGGAACGTCAGGTTTGGCTCATTAATAATCAGGCAGATGTGATAAACATCCTTAAAAAACGAAACCCTTCTGTGTCTCGGAAGCATGCAGGTTCTGAGTGATGCAGTTGCGGTGTCCAGTGTTGAAAAGGTCTTTAATTGTTCACAGATAAATCAGAACACATTGCCTGGCCCCTGTTGTAGTCTGTTCAGTATTTTTATTGATTTATGTAACTGGAATGCACATATGTTTGCCTCGCTCAGAATATAGTAAAAATAGTATATGTGCACTAGTGGGTTGTAAAGCATGTTGTAAAGTCATATAAAAGATTATTGTAAGTGCAGATTAGTTATTAAAGCAGATGATGTGCTGTTGAACTGCATGCACCACACATCCGTTAATACATTGCTGAAAACAAACACAGTGACTGGATTGGGCCTGAAATTTGAAGTCATTTAGATTTTTCAGTGTTTTTGTAACATTCATCTCTTATGTTCATTAAGGCTGAATTTATTTGATTAAAATACAGTAAAACACCAATATTGTGAAAATCATTATTCGAATGACAATTAATTATTTTGATAATGGATAGCCCTAAATATTTAATTTTATTAAAATGTCTGTTCTGTTATGTAGTGATGCACTCATGAATGCACAGATGTTGATCTCTGAATGTTTTTTCTATATTTAAAAAACTAATATGACGGAGCTCTTTAAAGTGACTTTTATTGTGTCCAAATGCGCTTTACATCACCAGCAATCTGATATTTATAAAGAAGTGTCGCACCTGCTCATATTAATAATACATTTATTGACATGTACCAGGACCGTGTCCACATTGATCCCACTATTCATAGTATTTGTTTATCAATATGGGAGTTATGTGCTATAGTAATATCCATCCGGAGATAGGCATAGTGATGGCGTCTCTTAATGACAGGTCAATTGCACTGCAATGTTCACCAACAGTTTAATTACATTTCTTATAATGTCTATAATGTGCCAGTGCATGGCAGTTAACTCTAACGTAACTCTAGATATTTACAGTATTGAGGGTCCTACAGTGGATGGCATAGTTTTTAGAATTTTATTATAAAAAGTGAGTTGCTGCTTTATGGGTTTGAAACATATTATATTTATCAACTGATTAAAATTGCTTAAATTGTTTGAGGTTTTGTGAAAGGAATAATAACTTAATCTGACCTAAATCTTCTAGATTGCAACTGTCATCATTAGAAATCGTTATATAACCCATAGCATGATTTCCCTTGATTCATCACCAACTCCATAATCTCATAAGCTGTGTAATTACACACAGAAGAGTTTAATTGGAGGTTGCTGTCTGCAACCGTAGAGAGTAGGATTAGTAGTTTTTCCAGACACATTAGTGACATTCGTGAAAGCATGCAAGGATTGATGTCGATGGTGATGAAGCACGTAGGTTTTCGGAGTTGGAACTAGTGCCAAACCTCTGCGAATTCATGCAGACCTAGAGATGGCATGCAAAAGGAAGCGATCACTGTTACATAATGATGCCGATGAAACCAAACGTAGGCTTGAGTGAACGTTTTCCTAGAATTTCTCAACATGGAATGTTCTCTGTGCTGACCTGTTGATGTAATATATCTTTAACGTGTCACTTTTGAGATGCTAATACGTGCTCGTGTCACTCACAGCAGATGTGTTAACCCATCACAAATGAACCATTTTCTAGCCATTTGTGATGAAACACTGGTGGAAATGCATCTTGCAGAATTGTTTATCTAGATATTATGCATATAATTTTGTGATGACAGTAATCAACATTATTTTATTATATGATGTTTGTGTGCAGTGAAAAAAAGAAATGCTATTAAATTTTGTTCCCATTGTTTTACCATGAAAATATGGTAAAAATAAACAACTGTTCAATATAATAATAATAAATGTTCTTTGGGTAGCAAATCAACATATTAGAATGGTTTCCGAAGGATCACGATACATTTTGAATTGTATATATCATACAAATATATTTTTATCATGCTTGCGGATTTTAAATAAAAATAATTTTGCTTAGCTATTTCTACAGCAAATATCCATAGAATCACAGCTATTACTGACAAACATATCCATATATGGGGAGAAAAAATACCAAAAATGATTTGAGGTCTGCAAATAAAGTAGGCTAAATGATATGTGATTGGATTATTTAGAGTCTTTGTGTAATTCACCAATAGAAATTCTTCCGTTTAATTAAAATGGTTAGTTTAACCACAGAGCACTTTTTGTGATATAACTGTCACTGAATATACAAGGTCAGACAAAACTTCAGCTAAAAGTCTCAAAGAAGACTTTTTTGTAAAGCCCAGACGTTCGTTCGCCGTTGCTCATTGTCATGTTTTCCAAAAAGGTTAAAATAATCCTAGATGTGTGTTTGACCTCTTTTCAGAAGCATTTGTTTTGAGACAAAATAGTTAAAGGTGAAAATCCTCACTGGAAAGAGTCGTAAAGAAAAACCAACAGAGTGAAAAATGTCCATCGTCTGCTTTACACACGACTTCCTATACTGACACAGTTCATTAACGCTGTTTAGAGTTACACTTGTTTTCCTTGAAAGATTATACTGATCTGAAATAAAATATGGTGCTTGGAGTGTGCTGATCGATGGGAAGGTTCGTAATGTTTTCTTTCCAAACAAAGATGGCTGTTACGGCGTACCCCAGATGACCCTAGAGCACTACGCACTGAGAGGTGATAATACACAGAGAAGGCCTTCATCGGACTGTCTTCTTCCATTAATTGTTCCTGGCTTTGTCTGTTTGCTCTCTGCTAAATCCACAGTGACTGCCTAAGCCATTTGAAAGTAGTCAAATTGCTCCCTCAAATCATTTAAGTTATCTTAACCAAAGGTTTGGGATTAGAGGTTTCAGGGCTGTCTGTTTTAGTTGTAGGCCATATATTTCTAACATTAGACATTCCAAGAATACAGCAGACTGGCTTTTCAACACCTACTGTGTTCCCTGCTGAACACTTTAGATTGAGTTTCAGTCCGGAGGTCAACTGGGGTTAATTTGGCTCTTGGGAATGTTCTTTTGCCTTTCGATTTACAAGTGAAGTAATATCTATATTTTACAACTTTTTTGTCTTATTAATATAATTTTTGATTTATTTTTATTATGACATATGAGTTAAATAATACAATTTTTGCATTTTTACTGATAGCTTTGCAGGCCAATAAATGAAGTCATCATATTCACAGTCTGGTTTTTGACCCAGTTATGCTTTAATGCCATTTGAATGATGTGGAAATCCCTAGGCAATCATACAAAGCCATTTAGATGGGGCTGGAATAACTGGAATTTCGCTCAAATGCATATACAGACAGAAAAACACAGCTTGTGGTCATATTTCACCCTAAACTACCTTATTCTTTGTCTTGAATGTTTTCCTTGCGCAGCAGTGCTTATACCGTGCTATTTGTGACCCTTCTATGTTCTCTTTGAGGTAATTGAGGAAGATTTAGCATGACTCATTTGCTGTAGGCTATTCCACTTTGGTTGTGTTTTCATTGACATCAGAGAATCAAGATCAAGACCTTCGACATACATTTAGGTGAGAGACTGAATCACCTGTTATCTGTTACGCAGTGCTCAACTGCCGTTGAACCAGTGTATTGCAAAAAGCAAAATATTATGAGATAACTTCACCCCAAATCACATACACCAATTAAAACACATCGATATAAGTATATAAATAAGAAAAAAGTATACATTATTTACTAGTCCAATCTACTAGTTAAAATTGATCTGGATTACTCAATGTTTAATTTCACGCCACCTAGTGGTCAGATATTATCTAATTATCTTGATTCATGCAAACACAACATGCATTATCTTGCATCTCAGTTATTGACTGAAAATGATCTAATAGGACAATTTATTAATATTATTTTATGTTTTGTGGTGTTGCTTGGCTTAGTTTTATACTGTGTAAATGATTATTTGAGCTGCTGCTTTAAGATAATCTATAGTTAATATTTTTAAATAAATTCAAACTAAAATTAGTATTTCATATCCATGTGTTAAATTGAGGGTCACAGTGTAATAAGCCTGATAATGTACAAGCAACTGATCATTATCGCTAATTGAAAACAAATTAGTGTTTTAACTACTGCTTAATTGATTAATTGTGATTAAAATTCAATATAAAAGTTTTCGTTTACATAATAAATATACCCAGTACAAATTCATATATCATGTATATCCAAATGCAAACATATGCATGTATATTTTTTTAAGAAAAATATCTTATATATGTTAAATATATTTTTGTATAAAATACAATAATATAAACAAATGTAAATTTTCATTACTGTATGTGTGGATGCATATATACATAATAAACTTTTATTTTGGATGTAATTAATCATGATTAACCATCTGACAGCACTAGCTTTTTTTAATCATAAATGTGACATAAAATAATTAAAAACATTTTCTATTATAATCTGAAATTTAAAATGCAATTCAAACCAAAGAGGAATAAAAAAATTACGGAAGCACATAATTAAATGACTGAAACTAAAATTAAAATAGAAAGCGAAATTGGAATAACTTATTCCTTTCAATTTAGCGTGACCTCTCATAATCAAGCGTAACAACCTACACTGTTGTAGAGAGCGTTTGCTAGGTTTTCAGAGTTATACAGTCATCACAGTTACACAAGCCGTGAAATGAACTTTCAGTGGTGGTCCATTAGGATCAGGATGAGCCGAAGATGAGCGATCTGCTGAGGGTGAGAGTGCAGATCCCAAACTTTCTGAGATCACGTGACCACAGCCACAGGCTGTTCTGTTGGTATTTCCTTTTCTCATCTCGGCCAAATTAACAGCACACAGGGTTATGAAACACTTTGATGTCGGAGCATTTGTACAGTTTGATGTCTAAAAACAGTTTATGGCATTTTAATTTCTTTAATAAGCCTCGTGATTGGGACCTCACTGCTCAGTTTGTTGGCAGCATTTGCATTGTTTAACTCGTCGGATGATGACGTGCTCGGAAAGGACCTCGCAAACCTACTTTTATTGTTGATATCCATCATGACATTATCAAAGCTTGCATATGAACTAGACTCCAAAACATACTGGCTTTCCTCAATTGAAAGAATGTAAAGTGTTGTTTAAATTCCAGCATGAAAACTCACCCATACACACACACACACATCTCAGTCTAGACATCATTTTTGGTTCACTGCTTTTGATTTGCAGACATTTTGGTAATTTGTAATATAACTGTATATATGCCAGTTCCTGTTTACTGACGATAGCTTTATCTTTAACCAAAACTGTCAGCTTCTGCCTGCAGCAAACAATCAGACGTCATTCTGTTGTGCAACACTGTTTAAAATAAACACAGCTTCTTTATACAAACGAACGCCCTACTTTATCATTGACAAAAGCGTTTCTAGCGCTTCCTGTTGGGGTTGTTTACAGATTTATTCCAGAGTAAATACTTGCATTTATTTATTTTTTTTGACCTTTTTTGCAGTGGTCTCTCAAAACTGTCTGTCTTGTAGTATTTTAAGCACATCCAGTTCTTCAATGCAGCAGACTGTCTGGGCCAGCTGGCAGCAGACTCAGAGAGAGGTCAGAGGTGCCTGGATTGAGTTTCTCTATTAGTCTCTCTTCCTTCGTCCAATAACCGCAGGCAACTAGAGACCATGACATCAGACAATATATGCTAGAATTGTAGTATTTTGTGGGTTCGGAGTGGCAGATTTGGTTTATACTACTATTAATAGAATCACTGTGATACAGATTTAAAGGTATTTCACTTTATTGAGACAGAGAGTAAGATAAATAAAAACATATTGTTTATGTTGGCCGTAGCTATAAAGCTTCATATGGACCAATTTTGTGGTGTATTTTGGCTATTTTTGGAACTTGCCAAAAGAATAATAAATAAACCGGTGTTAAATGGAAAAGAATTGTAAAAAAATGTGTATATATATATATATATATATATATATATATATATATATATATATATATATATATATATATATATATATATATATTATATAAAGACATATTGGTAGAAAATATTTCCATTTTGAGTATGTTGAATATACCTCGAATATGCAGCATATTGATAATAATCATTTCTGAAGGAGCATGTGACACTGAAGACTGGAATAAATTTATAGTTTAAAGCGTAATAAAATTATAATATTTCAGTGTTTTTCTCTATTTTGTTTTATAAAATGCAGCCTTGATGAGCAAAAAATTTAAAAAGAAAAGTGAAATCTTGCTGATCCCATAGCTTTTGTATGTAATTTTAAAAGTGTGATTTCTAGGCCTGGAGAAGTCATGTCAATTAATACAAACTTGTAAATCTACATGCATTTTTATGAATATACATTTTCCTAGTTATGAAAAGAATTTACTGGAAATTCTTACTTGGTAAATAACTAAAAACTGAAAAAAGTTACGGGGTCTTTACATATTGTTGATAGTTGATAAATGAAAAAATAGATGATATTGATTTTGTCAGGTTTAACTTGGTCTTTTGTCCGCAGTGTAATCAGTTGCACGATGTAGAACTGTCTAAACAATCACAAGCAAAGCGTTCTGAAGTATTACCATATTCCAGTCACCACCTACGTCCTCATTTCATTGTTTAGCCTTCTGTCACTTATTAAATGAATGGGCCAGTGAGTGAATCCTTATTTGTTTGGGGTTTGTTTGTTTTTCTCCCTTTTCTGTGTCCCTCCATAAGGGCGACAGGCTGTCCAAACGTGTCCTTTCGGACATTTTCCAGATATTGGGTCACGATGCTCAGCTCCAGTCTCCAGCCAAGAAGGATGGATACGTCTGCTACCGGTCATTAAGACTGATCCAAAAATAACAAGCCGTGCATAGTACTTCTATACTGATCAAAATCTGGCTGGTCTATTTTTTTTTATGTGCCAAAAGCCATTTGTGCAACCCATAGTAACCTGTTTAACCACCATATCTGAGCAATTATCAGATGCTGTAACGTATTTTACAACATGCAAAAAATAACTGACAGAGAATATACGTTTTCTGAGCTACGTTTTTTCATACGTATTTTTTTTTTATTTACCAGCAAACTTAATGTTTTGCATAAAATGCAATAGAAATGTTTTGTGCAAAAAAAATGTGCATAATTTTCAACTGTTTTTCTCTGTTAAGTCTTTTCTTCCCCCTAAAACAAATATTCATGCCAATCGGAAAACACTGACTCACTCATAATTGTCTAATAAGGCTGTACTCCAGTGCCATTAATATGATACTGACAAATTTATAGTCCCATTGTGCCTCTCTTTCTCCGTTAATATTATCTTCAATGTAAATTTCGACAGAAGGATGCTGGTAAACAATATGTTGGTTAAACTCCAGACTCTTGAACCAGGCCAGACGTCTCAAAGCCAGAGGAATTATAAGGAGACACAGATTGTGAGGAGTTGGAGGGAAAGGGGTAAGATCCATGGGGGGTGGTTCGCATTTTTTTGCGGAGGCACTGATGTTTTATATTTGCTCATTTCCTCACATTCCTCTGTGTTAGAAGAAGAAGAAGAGGAACTGGATGAGGAAGGTCTGCGTCAAAAAAAAAAAAAAAAAAATCCCTCCAACATATTGGCACGTCCAGCATTTCAAACAGATGCACAAGTCCACTCTGCCCTACTCACGCCATGCTCCCACAGGACCCCGAGAGAGAGAGAGAGAGAGAGAGAGAGAGAGAGAGAGAGAGAGAGAGAGAGAGAGAGAGAGAGAGAGAGAGAGAGAGAGAGAGAGAGAGAGAGAGAGAGAGAGAGAGAGAGAGAGAGAGAGAGAGAGAGTGAGTTGCGGTGTAGACTTTTTGTCTGTCATTATGAAACTTGTTCTGTGTTGTTCGAGTCTCCATTCTATATAAACGGCTTCACAAAGGTCGAGGTGGTCAGTGAGCGTATTTATAACCAGAGAACAATTGAAAGGGAAGGGTTCAATATCCCACCGAGTTTCCTGTAAAAATGACCCAGGTTTGTATTAAAATTATTTGAGGCTCGTTCTTTACCTTAGCCCACTGCCTCAGGAAGAGGTCAAGAAACTGGGGAAAATGAGCAAAGGATATGACTAAATGATTTTTATTACAGCATTTAATCATTGCTCAGCACATTTAACGTATTCTGCAAATAAAATGTGTGCCTTTTTGGTTGTAACAAGTCTTCTTTTTTTATATTAGATTAGAATTTATCCTTTGTGCATGTATTCCTCTATATATACATTTTATACTGTTTAATATCATGATATTATTTTCTAAAATAAAAATCATCTAATTCATATGCAATCATTCATCTGATATATAGTAGTTTGATTTATAGTAGTAATGTGAGTTGAATAATCATTACAACGGCATTTATTACATTATAGACCAGATCGAGAACCAGTGCTGGTAGAGGTCAGAGCTTGATTAGACCGGACTAACACTGGGAATGTCATCAGCCCTAGCAGGCCATGCCAGACACTTTCTTCATCGCGGTGCATGTACAGTATGCGTGTGCAGTGCAGGGGATCATTTACTTGCGCCCCGGACAGAAAACGACCCTTTTATCGTATTATCATCCTATAAACCCGATTTCAGTGAAATCGTTTTGGATCTTTTTACTGTAATTTATTTCGCCCTTCTTTAAATAGATTAAACAAATGCCTGCACACCATCAATGCAGAACAAGCCACTAATCAGTTCCATAGATAGCTGCGACTTTTACAGCGCTCACACATTCCAAAGGCTCAAAGAATTAAACTGAACACATGGCTCCCCAGAGGTGCTAGCAGCTTCGCGCAGCGCAGATGTAAAAATGCCTTTCCGCGGACACCCCAGAGCCTTTTTTTTTTTTTTTTTTTTTTACAGTATCTACTGAGGGGCCACGGACAGGCATAACCCAGCGATGTATTCCAGATCAGGAATTTGATGCATTTCTGTTTCACATCATTTCTCTGGAATGTTGCGCTAGCGCAGAAGGCCCCAAACCGGAGCTGATGGATTCAAGGAAGTTTGAAAAGAGGAATGATGGGATACAGGCGCTGCTGGGGAGCGGGGCGCATCCGGAGCACCGCCTCGCCAGCGCCGCCGTTAATGAGCCTCCGTCTCGTTGCGTAAAGCCTTCGTTTCGGGCCGGAACGGCGTGCATCTGGACCGCACATTTTACCCCTAGCCTGCTTCTTTGCTCTCCCGTCACTCACGTAGTATGCAGATATTTGCACAATCATTAGATTTTTCTTTTAATGCATAAATAAGTTTTGAAGGTCACTGAAAAGATATTTCGTCAACTCGGGCTTTTCCAAGTGTCGAGGGGTGAGACGTGAAGTCTGTGACGGAAATTGCTAATGATGATGGATGCATAAGTGCGGGCCACGATATCGCAAATGATTCTGTTGTCATGCTCGTTTTTTATAAAACGCAGCGCTTTTTTTTTTTTTTTTTTTTTTTTTTTTTTTTTTGGATGTACATCAGATAGATTTGGAGGAATGCAGAGTCGCCCATTTACATCATTAATGACGTCTTTCCGATCGACCAACGACGGGGGGCTGGGGGAACGCAGTTGAAATAAATATTGCTTTTATCATCAAATATCTGATCGCATGTGAGAACGCACGCGAGGGCCGGGTTACGTTAATAAGCCAAAATATTTCAGCAGAAATTGACTGCAAAATTTGGAAGTTGTTGGAAGGGCCTGGGGGTCAGTAGGTCGCTCTCAGCTGTAAATACAGTTTAAGTGGTATTGTCAGTTAGACCGTTAATGACAAGCACAGCTGGACGGCTTACATAAGGTATTAATGCGGTGCACCTTTTGCCCTCTGTGTTTGCGTGGTATAGCTATTGCTGTACAGAAACTTCATGGACGCAATAATTCATTTGACTGCACCAGAGCAGGAAAAAAAGCATTCCTCAGCACCACGGTTTCCTACTATAAAACATCTAGACACAAACAAGCACGATGCAAATGGGGCAGACGTTCGAGTTTTAGTTTCCAGAAACAAAAATAAATTCAAATAATAATTTGTAATAGTTCATCATTTCGACGTTTGCTTGAAATAAGGTATACATGACAAAACTTTAACGAACGGTAATCAAGATAACGCAGTAAAAACATAAATTGCACATCGTCGTGTTAGCTAATGCATGAAATGTTGTAAAATGAGTCGTTTTTAAAACGAATCCCAATCCGTTTCATGCCGATGTCAGTCACACACTGTGAAATAAGATGGACGACTCGTCTTCTCGTTCTTCCACTACTTGAAGCCGAATCATCTCAGTATGGCCGCTGACATCTTGAGTAAATGACGTCATTTGGAGCTCCACAATTTACCGCAACCACACGCCCTGTTGTTATATTTTTTAAAATCATACTTATCACAAAAAAGAACAATTAAACATATATAGATAGCAGTGTGACAACAACTACCATAAATGACTAAAACCATAACTGTATTGAAAGTGTAATTTTTTGACTCAAGTCCCATTCGTTTACATGGTTTACATGGGGTTTATGACCTGTACCGCAGCCAGCCACCAGGGGGCGATCTAATAGACGGCAGCTTCACTTTCCAAGACCTGTGAGACGCACCCAATGTCTACATGAAACATTTACACGTTTTTCCTCGTTGCTCTTGAATAAAAATGCAAATTCATTCTTTTGCACTAGGTGCCGCTTGTGGAGCAGTAAAAATAGCGGTCACAAGCTCTGCTTTCAGTCACAACAGGCATGATGAAATATGGAAATGAGACGGGGGATTTTAAAAATAAATTGAATTGTTTGTGCAAATCATTTGGGAGTCGTTCAGCAAGCAAGGTCAAAATAAATGCATTTTATAAGGCAGTTAAGAGTTTTTTTTGTCTTATTGTTACCCATATTACACACACCTTTCCATTTATTAGTAAAAACTATACTAACATTAAAATTATTTATTATTTAGTCTTTTTCTTTAAATAACGTTTTTTTCGATATCAAAACAACACTCATCAAATAATGATATATATATATATATATATATATATATATATATATATATATATATAACTATATACATATTCATAAATAAATGAATATGTTTATAAATATTAATGTAATGTAAATATTGTGAATATAAATGTTTATAAATATTACAGTAATCAGTTATTATATATATATATATATATATATATATATATATATATATATATATATATATATATATATATATATATATATATATAATAAATGTGGTTTGTCACTCCTAGTCTCCCTCTGGGGGTAAAACTTCAAATAAATTGCTAACACACGATATATAATTTTATGTATGTGTGTGTGTGTGTATATATGTACACGTATGTTTATTAGCAATGAAGTTTTTTTTTTTTTTTTTTTTAGTTTTTAAGTTTTACTATTACCTATATATGACACTTAGCACTCATGTAAACAGGCTAGAAATTAATATCTGGCAAGAGGTTTTGCTAAAATTTAAAAAGATGAGTTCATGGAAAACAAATGGACCCTTGTGCCTAATAACACTAATAACACAAATCTGACACTTCCGAACAAGAATGGCAGCAATACAAATTTAGTGTGTACAAGTGTTGATATGTCGTCCTCTTAGGTAAGAGCCGCATTAACCTCTAGTCCAACTCAATTACACATCTTAAAATAATCACAATTCCAATCTCATTTTAATCATTCCATCCTGTACATGGGCAAGCATTCTAAATGAGAAATTCAATTTCCTCCCCGTTATCTGAATACATTGCTCCCCATTGAGAAATTAAGCTGACGATACATCTTCATTCCACCGAGTCAAAGTTAAATTTGTGCCTTGATTGTTTAGACTATGAGCGATTTTCAATTACTTATACAGAAATAGTTTATGGAAACTGTGAGTGTATCAGGAATCCAATTATCATATCCGTGGAGAATGATGGTGGCCTGAAAGGTGGCCAAACTTTTTAATAGCTTTGCGTCACACTTGATCAGGAACACATTTATGCGCACATCTTCTGCCCCTCTCATTCACAATTTGGGATTTTGAGATTATTTGTCCCATGTAATACATCTCAATACTAAAATTTTGAGTACATTTTAAAATCTATTATAAAAGCTTTGGCAACTTGGTTTTAAATTCAAATGATAAATTATGAATACATAACACATAGATACATCTCTCCTTTTCCACTTTTTAATTTTCTTTGCACCCAATATCCCAACGATTTCTACAAGCAGCAGTAAAAACAGAGCTCTATCGACCCCTGGTGGCCTTAAAACCCACCGTCACTTGCATTTAGCAAACTGACTATTACTCTGAAAACCATTTACAACTATTAAATAATGCCTTTATTGAATGACAAACAATACAGTCTCAGGTCTCAGGCTTAAATCTGGACATTAGTTTAAGGCAAACAACAGTTTTGGTACAGTATTGTACCAAACTGAATAATCCCAAAAACACATAAATTGCAGTAAAAACACAATTGTGTTAATAACTTGAGCATTTAAAATAGTTAATACTGAAGTCACGTCTCCTTGAATGAGATTGCCTTTACAGTATGTTAACAACTGCTATATTCGTTCCATTGTTTTAGCACAAAAATTAATTACAAAATGTTTTATTAGTCCATTTCGCATACTTCATTACAATTTAAATTTGTAGAATTTACATTTTTGATTCTTTTTGAAAACTAAATTAGGCATGACAATGCATTGCATGCATAATTACACTTTTTTCTTCTTTTTTTTTTTTTTTTTTTAACAATATTTACTTGGTGAGTTAGTTTATTCATTATGTTTTACTTAAAAAAACAAAACAAAAAAAACTCTTTTTAAAACTCATGAACTATGGGGAAGAAAAATCTACCATTACTTTGGTGGAAATGCACCAAAATGAACACATTCGCAAGATGTAGAACATCATACAAAAAAATGTATAAAATCACTTCAATGCAAAGGACAAAATGACACTGGAACGTTACAGTAGAGATTGGAATGGTGAGACAATTCTTCAGACGAAGCCAGGCTCCGATTTACTCTGCAAACTCACGTGGCTTACAGCTTTAGTGTGGTCCGAGGCTAACCCCACAGAGACAGTGCGTGTGTATATATATATATATATATATATATATATATATATATAATACACACGCACAATGCACACACTTGTCTAGTGACCCTATCTACAGTAACGTATACAGACTGGACTCCCTACTCGGGTGTAGGAGGCCTGTTTTTCTTTTCCTGCCAGTCTTTTTCTCTCAGACTCAGTTCTGCCTCTGTGAAAGCTGCAGGACCCCAGTTTGTGATCTTCTGAGGGTACTTGGGACCTGAAAGACAAAACATACAAGATGAATAAGGCATGGACATTTTTGGAAAAAATTTGAATAATCTAAGCAAACATTTATTCAGCCAACAGTATTCTTAATGCTGCTGGATGTACAGTAAATAATAACAGTGTTTTTTTGTTATTTATTGTATAAAAAACAAAAACCATTGCAGAATGAATTTCAGATTGGGTGTAAATGGGTTCTTAAGAGATCCCTTGTTTCATTTTATTAGACTGTATTCTGAATGATGTAAATAAGGCTTAACCTATAAATGACAGTCATTTGTGAAAAGATTAGATGCTGGTAAATTAATATTAAATACAATTGCTCAAATTAAGTCTCTTCTCCTAAAAAAAAAAAAAAAGAGAAGAGTAGGTCACCTGGCTGAATGAGCCGTATGAGTCCTTCGTGCTGAGCCACCTTGTCCTTCCAGCTCTTTGTGTTATTAGCAGCATCTGCTAGTTTCTTCATCACCTCCTGTTCACACAAAACATCCAATCTCAACAATAAATAAGACTGTGCTCATTGCTCTACTCAGCCACTAGATGGCGATCTACACAGCGCAAGATCTTCTCTTCATCCTAATTAGCCTCCGGCCATGTCTTACCTCGTATTGCTCCAGTGCACCCCGTCTGTCAACCTCCAGCTGCTGCAGCTGCTCCATAGCAGACTGCAAAGCGCTCTCCTTCGCCAGCCGCTCTCGTTCCAGCTCCTGTTTCTCTGCCTGTGTCTGGGAAATGGTCTGCTGTTGATACAGGTGTATCTGCTCCAGCTCTGCACGCTTGGATACCTCCTCCTCCAGTAGCCTGCAACAGACGCAGATGAACATACACATGCTCACGTTTAAAAAATGCTGTCAAATAATACTACGTTCTTTTTTAAAAGCTTTTTAGATCTTTGCTAGACAGGCAGTCGAGAGATAGACAGAAAAGTAGCAGGAGGAAATGGGAAATCATATGTCGTATGTGTTATAGTGTCAAAAAAACTCTTACTGTTATAGCTGTATATACATACATATATACACACGCACACACACACATATGTATATATACACTATATATATTTCTTTATTTTTTTACAATAGTTGAATGGCATTTATGAGCCAATAGAAGCCACATAAATGAGGAGAATTCACACACTGGTACTAGAGCTGATTCTGCCATTTTGTGTGAGTTTGGGTAAAGTGGTGAGCTGGCGATGGGTCAGCAAAAGTACAGGAAGAGAGTTGAGTTTTAGGGGGTTGAGACAGGGAACAGGAACTGCAGAATAGAACAGACAGCTCAGACATCCTCGTGTTTGTGACGCTACTCAAACTATCCACCTTACAAGGAAATGGACAGCCTTTTGTTAGATGCCCTGTTCTACGTGTCACATGACCTTACTAAAGTTTTGTTGTCCCATAGCTGTGTCTATAGTGTATTAATATGTTGCTTTGCCACTGCTGGCCAGATCTGACTGCATTTTAAACCTTATTCTCACATACACTACAGTGAGGAACTGAACAGGCCTGCAAGAGACAGACTGGGTCCAATGCTCCAAATATCCAGGTCATCTGACAATTCTTTCACAGGCTTATTAATATAAACAGTTTATAGTTTGTATGATTATTCCATTTAGATGTAATTCAAAGCTTAAAGAAGTGTTGGGAATAAGCATGTACAATTATTTGATAAACAAATCTACATCAGTTCCTGAAGCTTTCAGGCGGGAACTCAGATCTATTGCTATGGTTTGTCAGGATTGTTGTGAATTCTCAGGGTTTTGTAACAGTTAGAAAAATAACATTGTAACTATATATTTTCATGCTTACTCAAGAAACATCCACTGAAAAGCTACCCTTGTTTTTGATATGCTTGTTGCTTAAAGTCCTCCCTAAATTCCTTATTGCTGTTTGCAAAATTATTTGGCAATATTTAAAAAAAATATTTTGCATGGTCTGTTATTGAAGTAGTGTTAGTTTTAACTCCTATTTACAGGGAATAAAATAAAAACAAAACAAAATACATTAATTTCATGCAGAAATATATATATAATATCATAACTGTGTATAAAAAATAATTTGGCGCTTGTTTTGGAATAGCTGCTATGTTTTTTTAACATTCAAATAATGTTGTTAGTGCTAATGTTGTTATAATTGTTTTTATGATCACTGCCTTTTTGATCATGTTTTTCCATCTTTCTAATACTACTATAGTCCAGTTCAGTGTCTGCTTTTAGCAGTTCTACAGAGTTCTTGGAAACCCTCCTCCTCCCCTAGCTCCACCTGTCTAGATCTGCTACAGAATTGATGTGTTCATGCTCACAGCAGTGTTTCTCACACCAAATAACATTGTCATATCCATTAACATGCTGAAACCATTCAGAGAGTTGTCATGATTTAAATTTGTTTACCTGGCCTGTAGTTTTCGGACAGTTTCCTCATCTTGTCTGGCCTGTCTTTCTTCCTCCAGTGCTTCTTCTAAACGGTGGTACATGTTCTCTAGCTCTCGTACACGCTGCAAGTACTGCTCTAACTCACATGACTTTTGAGCCACCTGTTCCTCCATTTGCTGCCGCACCTGAAACATACACACAATTATAGAACATTTTTGGAATTTCTTTATTCCCGCAGAACACTAAATATATGTGAAAGAATCCCACTGGCATTCTTTGGACAAAAAAAACAGCATCAAAAATATCTTTGCGTTTCACAGAAGAGAGTAAAGAATGATTAGAATGATTAGAAATTTTATTTTTAAGTAACTATGCCTTTTAAAAACAAATGTCAATGCAGACCGCTTGGTTTTATGTGACACTGTTCAAATTTTGTGCTTCCACGTCTCCAGTTATAACTGCAGAAAGCAGAACTTACGCTGTAGCGTACTTCCTGTAATATTCCAAATATGGACCTGTGGAGCTGAAGTAATACAGCACCACATTGGTCAGAATAACCTCTCTAGGTACATGGTTTCAAAGATGATAAGAGCCGTGTTAACAATATGCTAGCCAAACAGTCACACCCCAAATTTAAAGTGCAAGCAACTACCATTTTCTCTTTCTCCATTTCCACCCGGTAAAGATCCTGCAGTTCGCTCTGGGTCTGCAGACGTCTACGTTCTTCTTCTGCAGCATTGGCTGCGGCCTCCTCCAGTTTCTGCGCAATACAAAGACACTCTTCATTTGTAAAGAAATCAGATACACATCATGTTGAACTGGATTTAAAGAGCTGGCTATAAATGGAGAAAACAAGCAATTTTTGCCCCATTTGATCATAACAAACAGGCCTGTAAGAGACCCAGAATGCAACTGTTCAAACCATCTAGATTACGGCCAATAAAACGTCATATGCAAACTTCGACACAGCAGGGGCCTTACAAAACCTAAACGCTGACCGAAAAACTCCCACTGTCTATATGAAATACATTTTTTCCTTTTAACACAACAGGTTTTAATTAGAAAGCAAATAATGTTTAAGTTGAATACAAATGAACTGCAACAGTATTCCTTGTTAAAGACAGCTGAGACCACATTCTGACTTTCTGTATGCTTGTGGTCAGATGGCAGGTCAGTGTGAGATCCCAGGTGGCCGTGCTGAGTGACAGGGCAGGTATTGTTTTAGTATGAACTCCTCAGGGTTTGGAACGGCCCTCTCTAGCTCTCTCCCCAGGCACCTATTGTCCTGCTATGTATTAGAGGACGGGGGAGAGGCACTGACCCATCAATGCTGGACTGTTCTCCATGCAGACAACAGTTCAGACACAATTAGATCAGACAATGAGAACTTGTCATCAGTGTAAATCAAATGATTGTTCCCAGTTAACACTATATTTACTGTGTCAGACGGGTTTTCTATCAGAGAATATTGTGTTTTGTGTCATTTATTGTGATCATCTGTCAGCTGTTAGACTTCGCAGTTTATTTGTGGATTTTTATGGCATATGTTTTTAAATGGTCAAAGATTCAAATCTTTCCATTATTGTTTCATATTTTTAGGCCAATTTTTTACGCTTAATGGACTTCAAATACATTTTTGTTGTTTTTCCTGAACTATTCAGTCCATTTCAATCAATCAATTACATATAATTACAATTCATATTTTTATTATAATTTTTGCATATTGCTATAAACATCTAGTTAAAGAATCAAGTCTGTACATAAAAATGTAATGTAGTTTACATTTACATACATTATAGTATAAGTCTAGATATGCAGGCATATTAATACAATTAATATAAAACACTTTTTAAGCAAGTTTTTAATCTGAATCTGTGGTCTGAATTTATGGACCTAAATTAAAACAATAATTAATACCTGATTGTTCGATTAGTTTTTATAAGTGTAGTCAAACGATTAATTGCATCCAATATAAAATATAAGAATATAATTGTATACATGTATACATATTTGTAAAAATATATACATGTGTGTATTTATATATACATAATAAATATACACAGTACACATACATATATTACGTAAACAAATACTTTGACAGCACTAGTTTTTATATGAATACATTTGTGATTAAGTGATTAAAGATGTTTTTTGGCATAACATATTCAGTGAATTATATTTTCAAATCTTTTCAAACTATTTTGGTTACTGTTCCATATAGCTAGTCAAAGAATCTAGTTTTATATTTTAAATTAAATACATTTAATTTAGTATTTTGGAAAGTCTATTAAGAAAGAGAAATGACAGACAAATCCCTTTCCTGCTCACTACTCAACATTTGAGTGCTGATCCTTAAGATCTCAAGTTTTTGCAGATTAACCAATGTGCTGAATTTGAAACATTCGTGCTTATCTTACGGATTTAAATCCACTTGCCGATGACAAAACTCATTGGGGATAAGCCTGGCTAAACTCTGATTTAACAATATTAAAACACTCAACCGGAAAAGATAATCAAAATAACGAGAAATTAAGAGAAAGCAGGTTAAGAAGGGTTAAATGCAAAACCACAATTCCTCACCCAGCCCCCAACTCTCACACATACATTCTTAATCCACATCTCGATAGAGGGTGTGAAACCACCGATTTCAACTAAACTAATTCCAGCTTCACTACTGGCCATTTAAGATGAAACAACTTCTGCTGGCAGGTTTCTGTAGAAGGCTTGAATAGGGAAGGTGGTACTTGAACTCAAAGATGAGAGTTTCAGCGAAATCAGAATTCATGAATAGCAGAGAGAAGGATTACAAAGAGCTAGCATGGTTTCCTGGGGAAACACTGTTTCTTGAATGGTCAGTGTGGCAACAGACAAAAGTTCCTGTTTCACTCGTTAAACTGCAGTACAGGGGGTATGTTTGTAAGAAAAACAACACTTTATCTTTTTTTCTTTTTTTTTTTTAATTTTTGCAAATCCAAAATCTGTATTTTCTGACATGGTTTTTTAAATCACCAAATAACAGCTATATTCTGTGTATTAAACGTAAAAGGAACAGTGTGATGAACCATTCAGTTTCCAGTAAAAGTGCTGGGAGAGACATGTTTGTGTGAGATTGGGGAGATTGGCTGTTGTTGTAGAACATTACAGACCTTCCTCATGGCCTCCAGCTCTCTCTGTTTGTTCTCATTGGCCGTCTGCAGCTCCCTCATCCTCAGCTCCAGTTCTTCCTGCTCAGCCTGTTGTTTCTGTCGTAACTCTCGCCGCTTCTGCCGTGCCTCGTGGTGTGGAGCTGGACGTCCCACCTTCAGGAGTGTGATACAAGTCTGAAT
Organism: Puntigrus tetrazona; assembly: GCF_018831695.1. NCBI lineage: Eukaryota > Metazoa > Chordata > Actinopteri > Cypriniformes > Cyprinidae > Puntigrus > Puntigrus tetrazona. Next base: position 25,070,305 of record NC_056716.1, read on the forward strand.
AGCTGAGTGGGCATAAAGGACAGAAGGTATATACTTTAATATGAATACATAGCAATACATGCATATATATACACACACATACAGTACTAAATACTTGCTAAAAAACTTAAAAAGTTGTTAATTTAAGTAAGTATATCACTGATAAGTCAATCCATTATCATTTTAAATCATGTTTTATTTTATAAAGAAATTCATGAACTGGAATACAATTTAAACATGAATATTAATATATAACAGTCTGAAATCATTAAATATCAATTAAAATGAATAAACGTGATATTAGTATGACCAAACATTTTACTGGCAGTCTTATTTTCTTCTGATTCAGATCTCACCTTGAATCCACTCCTGTTTTTTCTTTTTATCTGAGGCACTGATTTCAAAGCTTTTGTCTGAACACTTGACGTAGAAAAGGCACTTCTTTCCCTCCTTGTCAGGCAATGACTGCAGAGAAATGCATGAGGTCATCACAATAAGAGGAAAAGGAAATGTGTGCATGAGACTGATGTCACCATAAAAAAGACTTTAGTGTTACAATAAAAACCAAGCTGAAGCAATTTTTGATGAGCCCTTATACCTCGACACAACAGTTTCCATCTAGTAATATGTCGCCTTTTTTCTCTGTAAGGTCTTCACTGACATAGTATGATATTAAGTTGGGCTTCAATAGGAACCACCGTTCAGTCCAGTTCTTCCTTCTGTGGCCCTTTTTCATCATGTATCCCTGTAACAGGTCAAAGGAACAAGTCACATTTCAGTACAGTTGACAGTTTCCTGCTGGTGGAGCCAACAAGTGGAAACAACAATGAGTCTTGATCCTCAAATTATCTCTATGAGACATTCTGTATCACTGCTACAGGAGATAGAAGTCTGGATCCTGCATGCTGACTCACATATTCTTTTTTTCCTAAGGCCTCGTTTAGGCTAAGTGTGCATTTCACGCCATGTAAGTATTGCATCCTGTTTAAGCACCAGTTTCCTGTGACTTAGTTAATCTGTATCTGATCCTGACTGTGGTGGCACAGCTGGCCTTGGCACCAATCTCTCTGTCTCATTCATAGTCAAAGCAGAAAACAACACTGATGCCAGTGTGCTTTGTTCACAGTGCTCTCAAATCTCCAAAACATACAGACTTCAAAACACAGGCAGGTCATATAAAGGCTGAAGTCAGTCGACTAAAGGTCATTATTAGCAGACGCATATTGCATAGGTTACATGATGGTTAAGACATTAACATTCCAGGTATGACCTACTTTCTTAAACATGAGGAAATGGAATTGTTACAGGTTTGACAACAACCAGCACAGTGATTATTTCAATCCAGATTTGACTTGTTCGTTCAAAAAAGAACATGCTCAATAAATGTAATACTGTAAAAAAATTTCTGTTTAAATTAAATGCAATTTTGTTGTAGTTTTTCTGAGCCAAAAATAAAACAAACATTTCCCAAATTTATAAAATTTTAATATGTGCAAGTCAGAATAAAAAAATAAATATTGTGTTACACTGAATGACAGTGTAACATTTTTTCAACCAAATCGTAACATTTTATTCTCCTTAAAAGTAGGCACTATACTTACATTTAAAATGCTCTCTTTAGACATAAAATCACTTTTGTGATTTTCTTTTGATGCGGACATCTTAACATTTTTGACCCACATATGTATGCAGGGTTCAAAATTAATATTTGACACATGCCAAATGAGAGGAAAAATTATCCAAGATGAACACTGGCTCATCACAATAGAGTCAAATTTTTTTGTCAGAAATATGCTACAAAAACAACGTAGTTATTCCATTTTTATAAGTACAGCAGTGTTTGATAGCTCGTAAGAAGTTCTTATGGCCAGTGGATCTATGCGTCTACAGTTTCTATTATACTGGAGCTGTACTCCTCTTACCTGTTTGAGCACATCCAGAATAAGTTCCTGGAACACTTCATTAATGCCCATGGAGAGGGTCTGGCGGTCCATGCCCTTACTGAAGTGACCCATGCCCACCAACTCAATCAGCTCCCACGCATTCAGACACTGGTGCTTGCTGCTCAGCTGGAGCTTGTATTCTTCAAACTTTTCCTCAATCCAACTGCCACCCATGGCTTCTGTTAGCTTACGAAGGAAGTACTCTATCTGAGGTTCAGAGCATGCAGCTATAATTATTTCATTTGATATATTTTAAAACAAGAAAAAAAATGCATGTTTGTTTTTAAATGCTAATTATTCTTGTGCAACAACATATAAAGCATATTCAGAAAAACGCACGACTGAAGGACTGCTTTGATTTCACTAAGAGTAAATATAATAATCCTGAAATAGTTCTCTCTTTATTAAGCAAAAAGATACCACAATCACATACAACAGCAAGCTGACAACTTCCTTTTTAAAAGAGTGTTCACAATCATAACCAAAATGGAAGATCTAAACAGACGTTTTTAAAACAGAAGTACCAAAGAAAAAAAAAAGATCTTATTTGCATAAAAATATCATGGGAGATTAGTAATGGGAACTACACTATTAATCATGAAAGGAGGTTTAAAGAAATCAGTTTGTTCTCTTTATTTCTTTTTACAAGGCTCTAAAAAATGTGGAAATATAGAGGAATTCTGAAGAATTAAAGAATAAAGTTTTTGTGAATGCCTGTTATGCTCGAAAATATTTTGTCAGAATGGAACTGCTACTTGTGTTCAAATAAATAGTTACATTTTGAAAAGTCTTTATCTAGTAATCAAAAACTACTGGAGAAGTGACAGAAAATCATTAAATAAACTCTCTGCATCTGAATAGTCGCATGTACATTTGCACTAAAGATTACCAGGTGTTCTTGTTCCTTTTATTAAAATTTTGTTGCAAAAAGTGTTGCAAAAATATATCCTCACCTCCTCTGAGACCATGATCAGTGGATATCTATCCTCTGAGAGGAAGTTGAAAATGCACCAGATCTTAAATGCATCATCATCTGAGATAAGCAGGTGATTTCTGTTAAGGTTTTTTCTGGCACACAGAGTCCAACACATCCTGTTAAAATCAATTCGGTCAAAGTTATCCTGGACCTGCAGAAAAAAAAATTTATATCCTCATGAGACCTTATGGAACTGAGAAATGCAGAAACAATAGGGAGATACCAAACAACAATAGAAAAAAAAAATTTAATGTTAGAAAGGTTCAACTCTTAATTGTATCTGCTATACGGATCAGAATGAACAAAATGTCCTGATTCAGGTTTACAAGTGCAAAGAAGGCCTGAAACCTATTCAAGGCACACACAACACTGCAAATAAGACATGTTTTTCCCCCAGTACTTAACTAGAGTTCCCATGGATACTTTTGGAGCGTTCTGGGCACAGTTTTGCATCCAGTGCCTATTAGTGCTGAACATTCTGCTGGGAAAACTGCTGAACATTTTAGCAAAGCAAGCTTAATTATGCCTTCAAATATAAATTACTCAATGTGTGTTGGACAAAATAAGTCAAAAGCTAACAAGCTAGTTTGCTTTTAGACATATTAGTTTTTTCATTATTTAATATGAATCAAATGCATATAGTGCCTCTAAACATTACTGAATGTTGTTTGACAACCTTCCCTTGTTTGGTTTTCAGATTTCTGGGCAACTTATCCTTTCATCCCCACGTTTTTATACAGAAATAAGCACTTGACAACTGTAGCCTATGGCTGGCTTAAATTGAGTTTCACATTATTCGCTGTTCATATTTTAAAACTAAACCACAAGAAGACGCTGAACTGCTCGAGTGAACTATTATAGCTCAGTGCCATTTATAGTCCTCCGTCTGGTGGAGTAATGTGTGCAACAAAAGAGACCAGACAGCTCTCATGAAACAGTCACTGTAATCCACCAACTTAAGCGCCGTCTCGGTTGCAGTGGTGTATGTTTGTTTTGAAACGGCAGCTCCACTTTACAAGTATATGTGCCAGATTTCATCCCTCGTTCGCACACGCACCTCCCATCGCACCCCGGCTTTCTCCGGGAGGCTCACAATAGGGGCCTTGTGGAGACCTGAGTGGCCAGTGGAGCCTCTGTTCTTCTCCAGATGAAGCTGTTCATTTGTATTCAGTGGAGCTTGGGCTCCATCACATTCATAAATGGACTTTATCATGCCTGTGAATAACTGCTTTATGGTTTCTTTGACTGCGAGGGGTCGTGAGGGTGAGAAAGCCTTACTGTAGTATTACAGCTAGCAAGTGCAATCAGTTCTCAAATTTCTAGCTATAGAAGACCTACAAGTATGACCAAATGACACTGAATTGTGTTAGCTAAAAGTCACATGAAGTCAACAGTTTAATATTTAACAAAGAAGAAAAGGGGTAAAGTCGCCTGTCCATTATCCTAGCTTTCACAGACACCTGGAAAATAAATAAATAAAATGCCGATTTGAGTTTAAAGTATTTTAGCATTCTAATATGAATTATTATTCCAATTTAAAATAGCAGTCATTTTGAAATGTCAATTATTTCTGTGATGGCAAAGCTCAGTATCATTTCTCCACTATTTAATGTCACATGAATCTTCAGAAGTCGTTGTAATACGCTGACTTGCTTTTCAAAAATTATTTTCCAAAAATTTTACAACAGTTGTGAAATGTTTTGTATAGATTCTGTGATATTTTGATATGTTTTAAAAGCTCACAAACACTGCTTTAAATTAAATTGACCAATCATGGGAGGTGTTTGGAAAAATTAGTCATTAAACAAATAGTTTGGGAGTCGTTGAACAAACAAGGCTGATGGTATATATTTCTTAAAGTGCCCCTATTGTCATGCATACATCAGAAACCTTTTTTTCATGATTTTACCAGCATCTAACCAAACCACTGTCAAGAAAACAACCCTTTGTCAGCCTGATCTTACTGTGGCCACAGCATGTCATACTGGAGCACAACCGCACTATGCGTTAAAAGAAGCGGGCCACAAAGCACCGGTCCGTTTTGATAGCATCACTCTATTTTGGTCTTGTGTTTATGGAGTAGGTCTACGTCTTTTGTTCCTCATCTTACATCAGAGCACTTTACAGACAATGAAATTCCAGGAATCAAGAGAGCTGAAAGGGTGAGAAAATATTTCGCCGAAAAAAAAAAAAATCACAATCATACATCGTCTTAAAACGAGAACAAAGACGTGTGACTAAGCTGTTGGTGCGCCGTCTCAGACAGAAGCCAATAACTAGCGTGCGTGTGAATTTAAAAGCGTAAAACCTGAGTTAAGCACAGTAACTTGTTTTCTCCCACTGACCACAAGTTAAATCGCTTGGCTGAGAGTCAAAGTGGAAGGCAGAGAAAGGGGAAAGGCGGGTCTCTCTGCAGCAGGGTGGAGTGTGTGTTTGGTCATTTATACAACTATACAAGTGTGACCAGAGAAAGCTGCGCGGCTGGTGATGTAAACCCCCAAAGTGTGTTAAACGCAAGACCTCAGACGAACATAAAATAAGCAAAGGGTATAATTCGCCTTTCCACTGTGGGGATTTTAAGCACTACTACCTTTCAGAAACAAAAGATTTTTTTCCTATACGCTAGAGCTGAATGCTTTGTGGTGCATTGTGAAATCTCTTCCCTCCTTCTGTTTCCGTTTTGCAAAAGAAAATGAGAAATTACAAAGAAAGCAATTCTTCCATGTTAATTTCAACATCATTTATCTTGTAATAAGAAACAAATTCTCATGCCCGGAAGCCTTTCATTATGTTATCTAACGTTTACTTTCGAAAGCTCTACAGTAAATGCACCAGTTGTTTTGGTCAAATTGGGATTAGTGTGCCATAAGGATGTCAAACTTTCAAAAGAGAAAATGAACATCCATAAAAGAATTACAGCATATGAAAAATGCAAAGCTCGGCGTGTAAAAACAAACTGTAAGAGAAAAAAAAAATAAAAATCACTCTGTCAATGTAGTCTATATACATTTTATCCGGTTAAAAAATGATATAGATATCAAGTAATAATTCAAATACAGCCTCCCCAAGACAAAGGATGGCAATCCTCAAAACCCTGACAACTGAAAAGTCCTATTTGGACGATGACAAATGTGCTCACCTTGTCCAGAATGAACCTGTTCAGGTAAGGCATGTATCCCTGATTGGAAACAGGTCCTTCATCGTCATCTCTAAAATGTTCCTCTAGAGCTACGGGATCATGAGGGATCTTCATCACTGTGCACAGGTTATGGGACAGCACCTAAAAGACAACACGTGTGCAATAATAATTCATTACTGTAAATTCAATTCGAACAATTATCTAAATCAGTGCTTATAGACTTAGAAATAGTTATTTTTAGCTGAATTCATCATAGCGCTCATTTTCTGTGTTTATTATATTACAAGAAGCTTCATACAGATAATACATTACACTCCTATTCCTTATATATTATTGTCATCTTTATAACTTTAGAAGTTAGACAAAATGTTGATCTAATTAGTTTCTTTCGCAAACCAAAACTCCTTTATTTAATGTATATGCGTTTAAATACAAATCTCAAACAAGTTTAACGTTTTGTGAAGGATTAGAAAATAACTAAAGGTGTGATGTTACTCAGTCTACCGTTACATATATATAAACATCTCATCCGTAACACACTACAATAAGACACCAGAAGCAGTTTTGAAGTTTCGAAACTAGTTTGAAATGCTAAAAAAAACAGTTACTTAATTACATTTACATTCAGCGCCGCTACTATGATTCACGCGTCCCTAGACTCTAAGAATGTCCTGCATTGAGCCAATGAAAACCCGTTTATGCTCCAGTGCCCGAACTTAAAAGAGCAAGAACGCTAATTCGGTGGAAAAAAACAAACCTTCAGCTGTGACTTAGACACTTTCCCACTTTTATCCACATCCAGGGCTGTGAACGCATGCCATATCGCCTTGAGGAGCTCGTCCCTTAGTCCCATTTTCAGAAGTAGTGTCTCTGGGCTACTGACTGGCGTCGCACTTGATGTGAACTGTTTTCTCATGAGGTTTTACAAAGCCGCGGTCACATGACCTTAGAGCCAGAACTACAGAACTCGCGGCTCGAGCACCACTCAGCGATGAGCGCGTGCTGCTGAAGGACCTGCCTGGAAGCTGTGACATCATCAGGCACGACGACAAGATCTTTACGTGTCTGTCTTTAAAGCGCGTTCACAAAGGTTTCGGTAAGCGCAAAGGTAGATGACAAGTCAGAATGAGTCTCTAACGACTGGAGGTTAACCACAGGTAACCTTAATGTCAGAATGCTACAGTACATCCTAAAATTGGAATGCATTTTTCACTTTACTGTAGCTTTAAATCACAAATATCGTTTAAAATGCAAGTTAACCAAGTTTGAGGCGATGGACTTATGGCGCAAAACAAACAACTGCACAAAAAATAAAAATAAAAAAACCTCTCCCTTTCCCCTCATTCAAAATTAAAATTACCATTTCATATAAAACAAACCAGGCGCGTTTAGGTGGAAACAGTTTATTAAAATGAACGTATTTACAGACAAAATGAAGTTGAGGATTGAAAAGACCAAATAATCTAAACAGTACCCTATCAAATGTAGTTGAAGTAACACAAAAGTCAGAATTATACATTATTAACTAAAGACATCAGATGAACTGGACAAAGATTGTTTTAATGCTACAAACAGGGTTGGAGATTTGAAAGGCGCATGTAAAAAATAAATCATCACTTGCTTCCAGTTTTAAGCATGGTTTATCACATGGTAAAATAAGATTTGACGAGATTTGGGAAAAAAAAAACAAACAAACAAAAAAAAAAAAAACAATATAAAATCTGCAAAACAAAAACAAAGTTCCTGGAGCTTGATGAGCTTATGAAATATTGCTTTTTTTGGATGGACAAAATGATTTAAAAGTAAAAACAAATCTTCCAACCCTAACTGGATACAGACGAACATGAATAGCAGCAGGCTTTCTGTGGCAAGCTCACCATTGCCTCCAAAGTGCTCATTTTAATGGCAATCTAACTCAAGCCCCAACTTCTGTGGCCCAACAGGCATTTTTCACAGGCAGTAAGGTGCACAAATCTTTGATCTGGTACATTCACATATCAGGGCTCAATAGGGGCACACATCTCCCATTTGGTAAAGAGCAACACTGCACCTCTGAGATAGCAAGTGCAGGGAGACCATTCAGACCCTTACCTATGGAACTTAAAGCAAAGATTAAGATGACAGAACTATACTAAAAATGTGTCCATCTTAAGGCAATTCTGTCAAGAGATTTTGAGAAGGCAAACCTAAATGGCAAGGCAGATCTGCATTATGTACTCAGACACTAGTGCCTATACAATGCAGAAGGACCCAAGCTTCAGTGAAGACCTTAGCACTTGCACCAAACAGTGTAAGCACTACAAGTCACTAAACAGTCTGTGTCATCCTTCTGGCTACAGACAAAACTGTCTGTGAGCCCAAGTCTTTGATAAGCACCACTGTAGTTCCCACTAAGAACTGGCCATCTCGTTTGTCTGGGTTTCAGTTCAATAAATGGTGAGACTAACAGAACGGTTCATCTTTTTCCCGATGAGTCGAGAAGCTCTAGAGCTGGACTGGACTGTGGAACGCGTAAGAACACGGTCTGTGGACAGAACCCTCTCTTCTGCTGCAGCCTTTGCCATCTGAGCTTTCTTTAGCTCCCTGAGAAACAAAAAAAACAGAAGCATTATTTCAGTAAAAAAAAAAAAAAAAAGTAAATATTAAACATTAAATAGGTCTATAAGAAGTAAAATGCCTAAAATAGTCTGAAATCTGCCCTTTAACTTTAGAATATTTCACATACTTTTGCAGAAGTGCGTTCTTAAATTTCTCCGCGTTGAGCTCAACACGCAGCTGATCAGCACTCATTCTGGAAGCGGTCAGAAGAACAGGATGTCTGACGAGGTCAGAGGTTGAGGGTCGCCGTGTTGGGTCAGGATGGATCATAAGCTGTCAGGAAGACATATGCACATTTTAATAAAAGGTACCAGATTCAATGCAGATCTGTCAGAAACAGAAAGCACAAGTCAGATGTTTAGGAGACTCTTTTATAGTAGGACCCTTACCTTTAACAAGCTTAAAAATTCCTGAGAAAGCACTTGTGGGATATGGGGCAGGATGCCCTGTCGGATTTTGTGCCACTTGTCTCCATTGGTGGGAAGCGGCTCTGCTCCAGAGGCACCGATTACAGTCAGAGCAAGGGCAAATATGTCTGCCTTTTTCAGGTTACTGTAGTCCTGTGGGCAAAAACAGGAAAATTAGTATGTGGCACTAGCATTGTGAAATTTATTTAAATCCAAGATTAATTAACATTACATACCTCTTGAAGAACTTCATTTGCCAGGTACCTGCTGTCACCTTCTTCAACTTGTGGATTGGTAACCGTTGTGACGTGACCTAGATCACCTGATATAGAAAAAAAAAAAAAGTGTCAAAATCTCATCCACTTCTTAAGTGTGTATGAAACACATTACCACTACAATGACCTGGGCATACAATTTGAGTATCTTACCTATTTTGTACACCACTCTTGTGGTGGGACCATCTTCTTCGTCTTCAAATTCCTCTACACTAGCAGCCGGTTTGCGTGAAATGAATATATTGCCTGAAAAACAATACAATTTAAATTAATATATAAAATTACAACATTATAACTCGGAAAAACATAAAAAAAAATACTTTAAAGGGTGTAACAAGAATATACGTACTTGGCTTGATATCCATGTGAACAAGTGCTGTAGAGTGAATGTACTTGAGTCCGCGAGAGACCTGCAACAGCAGATCCTTCAACTCCATCTCAGAAAGGAAGTGTATGCGTCTGTTGTTCTCAGCAATAACATCAGACAGGGTTCCTCCGTTGCAGTACTCATTCTGGATCAGCATGTGGTCATCTTCTGCCCAAGCAGAATAATACCTCACAACGTGGGGGTGCTGTCCAAGAACTGCATGTGCGTATACCTCACGAAGTGCGTTTTGCCTATTGGGGGAGAATTCGTAAGAATAAATAAAAAGCAATAAGAATCTACATACAGTAGCTGGTGTTGTTAAGAATATAATAGTATTTAAAAAAAAAAACATGTAATGTTTACTTACTCATCCACAGAGCCTGCCAGGGGCTTTTTGGAACGTTTGATAGCGTAAATGCAGCCGTCCAACCTCTTAACGCATTTGAAAACAGAACCAAACTCTCCAGAGCCAATCTTCTCCAGCTCATGAAATTCAGAAGCATATCTGGACATCATGTTGTTCTCCATCATTGTGATCCTCTGTGGAAAATATCAGTTTTTAGTAAACACTAAATTAAAGCAGTACTAAACTAGAAGGTCAAGTAGGAATGCACCAATAAGGGTTACAAAGCTAAAAAAAAAACCTGGCTGAAATTGACTTTACAAGTAACAATCTTTGCCATGTAAACCACATACAAAGTTACTTTTCAGTTTCAGTGCTTCATTGGATAAAAACTAGTCAACAATAAAAAAAAAAAAAAAAAAAGTTAATTAAACTTTACCTTTGAAGGCGGAATGAGCTCATCCTCTATTTCAGGATCGCTGGCATCCATGTCCTCTCCACACGAGCTATAGAAAGAAGAGACATTATTTAAGGATGTAAACAGACATGAAACACTAGGGGGCAGCAGAGAGGCCTGACTAAGCACATGGCAGGGTGAGTGGGGGAACACGAGGAACTGGTTCCTCGCCAACTTTTTGTCTAGGAACAGAATTAGTAAACGGATTTAACGAACGGTCCTGCAAACCTGTGCCACACCTGTCCAAGATGGGCATAGCATTTCGTTATATTACAACTACTTCACAGAGGTTAACCTCAGAAGGAAAATGCACGAGGAAAGGCTAGAAAAGTCACGTTTAAACTATTGGTCAACCTACTCATTCCAGTGTGCTCGTTTCCTGTTGTTTCGTTGTAGTGTCGATGATTGCACCAGAATGGAGTCCGGGGTGAAGGGGTTGATGTTTACTAGAGGTGTCTGGTTTCGTCTTCCGTCCAGACAGGCTTTGCTTGTTGAATCAACATTCTTAAACAGGGCGACTCTCCGGCTGGTCGATGCCATCGTCCTGGCCTTCGACAATAAGCTCTGCAGATTCAATAACATGCATAATCAATACTCATTTTAGAGAGCATTTAAAACGCAGATTTAAAGTCAACGTCAAAACAGAAAGGACTGACTCAAGTATACACACAAAAACGGGGAAAGCCAGACGATTGCACATTTCAGATGATGTAATCATGCTAGTATCAATAGACTGATTCACTGCTGTTACACAACTTTGTACAGTTAGTCTAATATGTGGGTCACACTAGGTGAACTCATTCACCTAGTAAAGGCTCAGAGCTGATTTTCAAATCACAACTAATGTTACTTCAGTTCTTTCGAAAAAAAAAAAAAAAAAAAGATTAAAAACAAACGGGAAAAAGAATCCTATATTCTAAGTAGAACTATGCATATCTGAGTTAACAAAATACAATCCGTTTACAGTTTTTGGTATATCAGTGACTACAAACCTTTGGGGTATGAGGGGTATCAAACAGCCGGAGTTTTCTGAAGGTTTTATGGGGTGGTGTATCAGGACAGTCCGGAACAGGAGAGCTGGACCCTTCCATGTCATCGTGAATGTAACTCCTCTCAGGTGAACTGTCGTAAGCCTGTGGGCTTTTCCTTGGCGAGGGAGAGCTTTTCATGTAAAAAGTTGGTTTTGCCCGAGACGGTGAACCGAAACCCTCCTCGTCCCAGGACTCGTCGTCGTCTCTGGTTCGGCTGAGCGGGCTGCTGCTGCCCAGGTCCGCCGGCCTCTTATCGCCGCTGCGCCGCACGGACACTGGCGAGTCTAGCTCCGTGAAGCCCGATTCGGCTCCGGTGCTGTTGTTCGCGTCTTCAATGCTGTCTTCTTCACCGTCACTGGCCGAAAACTGCAATTTCTGGCGAACGGGTTTAATATTTGGAGACTTGCCGTGCCTCCGTGTAACGAAACTCATCTTTCCAGGCAAAAGTTCAGTTTTTGTGAAAGGATAACTTGATAAAAAACACAACAAGTAGTTTGAAATTATAAAAACCAGCCCAAATGGCTGGCAAATCAGGCAGAGATTATGTTTCGTTAGTTTAGATAAACATATCTAATACTGGCCGTGCGATGCAACGACCCGAGCGTTGATGAACAGTCCAGGAAAACGGCGATTTGATTCCCAACTTGTCTGATACAGATTATCCGAGCAAAATATCGTCTGTCGCTGACCGATATCTCCGTGACAAGTCCAAACAAGTTCAGTTTAGTCGCATAAAAACTGTTAACGACGTTGAATTCGTATTATCCAGCGTCCACGGCGACGTTTCGGGTGAAAAAAATGGCTGCTTCAAACTTCCAACTGATATCTGAAGAACTAGAAAAATAAAATTCCTGATAGTAATTACGCGATTTATAAGACGTCGAACTAAGGTAAAACTCTCAAAACATGTCAAAGCATCCGAAATCGCGTCGTTTTAGACAATAATGTTTACAAAACTAGTTTGAATGGCGAGCTACTCCTCCCACCAACAAGCGTGGTCAAAGTCTTCCCGCGACCGTTGGTCATGTGACGTGGTATGTACCAATGAGCGTCGACTACCGAAGTTTAAAAGATAGGAGGTTCTGTGGGCTCTACGTCAGCAAGCCCCTCCCCCTAAATGCTCAGGACTGTGACCTCAATTTGGCGCGAATGCTTTTCTTTCATCTCTTCTGCGATTTAGCGGTCTCGTTTGATCTTGCACTTGATCAGCGAAGTGCTTTAGTGAAGATAGCTTTTGACATTCTACATTTTGTAATCCGTTCTTGGTGACACAGGATCACATTACAACGATTACGTGGTATTATATTTGATTAGATTAATCATGTAAGTGTTTTCATGGTGGTGTAAATTAGCCACATGGATTTGTTTTGATAGCAGAGTTTCAGTGACTGGCAATCGCTTAACAATAGCAATCAGTCTTGGTTTCAATAATGATGGGGGTTTTTTAGATCAATGTATTAACGAGGTTTTCCGTTCTCTTAATGTATTGTAAATAAACCCCATCATGTCTGGAAAGTCCCTAGAATTTATATGGTGAATATTAAATGAATACTACCAGTTTATGTTTGTTGTGCAGGAAACTGAAACATTTACATTTGTAAACCACATTCTGGATTGGGTGAAGCAAGACAAAGAATACAATGCAATGATTTTTTTTTTTAATCATAATTGTAGACCTTTTCTTAACAGCTTGCAAAAAATAGCATAATCAAATATATACAGAAAAACTCTACTTTTAAAACAGTTATGTACATATCCACACAAAAATATCTTCTTGGTATATAGCGATCATATCATGTCAGCATTATGAAAAACTATGATGCTTGACATATTTTCAATACCCAGACTTACATTCATACACACACACACACACCCTTGAGACGTTTAGTTCACAGTGATAAGTTTTACAATGTGAGTTAATCGTCCATGCCTGGGGTTTCTCCTTGCTGTATTCTTGATGCTATTCTGATGGCTTCTTCTAGAGAGGGCTGATCACTGAGCTAAGAGGGGAAAAAATGGAAGAAAAAAAACTAATTAAAACAGCAAAATATTTCTAAATTGTCAATCTAGCTCAATGGCACTACCCACCAAACACAGGGTCACCTTCCTCCTCTAGAATACAACACACTTACCCTTTGTTGGCAATGAGGGCTCATTAATCAGAACTGAATGGCACATTGGTGTAAAGATCAATACAAGGCTGATTGGACTAGACCAGTTTGCTCAATTAGTTGTCCATTAGTGCAAAAAAAGACAAGTGATACAATCATAATTATTACATCATTATCTGCTACTGATCCCAGTTATTATTACACTAAAAGCTGACATCAATGCTTAATTAAATAGTGTTGATTAGAAGCCACAATTTTAGATATTAAGAGCATAAAACTGGTGACTGATTTCATGTACTTTAAGTTTACAGTTACACCCATTTTGCAGTCATTTTTTCCCAATGATCCACAAAACTGTAAATCACATTCATGCACTTAAATCACCAAAAAGGTATATTTTTAAATGAATGCTAGCAGTGTAGCAAATGATCTGGCTAAGTTGGTTTAATATAATTTATATTTAGATTCCAAACATTAGACCTACAGAACCACAATGCAAATTCAGTTGAGACCTACATCCTAAAAAACACACACCTAACGGAAAGACTGCAACCCCCCAACAAACAGTCTAGTCTTTGGGAATAATTACACGTCCCCACCTTAAAAGGGGCTTAAAGGTTTTATTATGTACTCTCGGGCAAAGTAAACAAATGATTTAAGCTTTTGCGACCCCTCCTAACCGAGCAAGTTAATGTGACTGTGAGAAGAAGATTCCATAACATGTCTGGTGTGTGTATATATTCTATACCTGCACAGCTATGTGTGTGCCGTTAGAAGTAGCCAGCAGTGTGACGGGGTGTGGGCTTGTGGAAACCACATGCTGCTCCTGATCTTGTACAAGCTCCCCATCTTCTGTCTGGTACGCAGACAGATCGGGCGTCACAATAGCCACCTAAAATGTAAATAAAAAGTTTACACAATAAGCTCAACTTGTGTGTATTTAGTGAAGTAATAAGAGTCCTTCGGTAGAATGCAAGCTATTTAAAGGGACAGTCCACCCAGTAAAATATTTTATCCCGTTATTATCTGTATGTAGTTATTTCTTCTGTGGAAAAAGAAAGATGATATATTAAAGAATGTTTGTAAACAAACAGTTTGGGGTCCCACTGACATGAATGCAACATAATTCTGAAATGGTAATTGATTGCCAACATTCTCCAAGATATATTTTTTGTTGTGTGTGTGTGTTTCACAGAAGGAAGAAATTCATACAAGTTTGGTACAACATGAGGATGAGTACAAAGAATTTTCATTTTCGAGTAACAACTCTTACCTGTCCTTCTGTGCCGTCTGCGGACACCATAGTAACAGAATGTGGTCCTCCTGAGGAAAGCATCGCTTCATGTGCTGGGATGGTTATGGTGGTTCCTTCTTGTGTTACCATGGTAATCGTGCCTCCCATAGCCTGCATATCTGCCTGAGACAGAACCTAAGAGGGAAAAGAGAAGTATTTACCTCGGGGAAAAAAAAACTGCATAACCATTTTCCCTAGATTGTACTCTAGTTCTACAAAGTACAATTACAGTACTGATGTATGGAATAAATAGGTCCTGTTGATGTTGTATGTGATCAATATAGGACTTTTTAGGTAATTTTTAGGGCACCTGTTGTGTGCCATCCTGAGATATGAGAGCCACATGCTGTCCCATGACTTCTGATCCTGACACCTGCTCAGACCCAGAGTCATCTTCCACCACTGTTGGAGTGTACATTAACCCAGGGTCATCAATAGCCTCTGAAAAATATGTAAATTCAAAATTCACATTTTTAATTAATAATAGAAGATCAAAGTTTGTAGCTAGAGATTTAAGTAAACAGACCTGCTGGGGGCTCAAAATAACCTTCTTGTTCTTCTTCTATGGGCTCGGTGTCATTGTGCGCTGTGCGTTTATGCATGGCTAAGGTCGAAATCTGCTTATACGTCTTTCCGCAGTGATTACAGTTGTAGGGTTTGCAGGGAGTATGAACTACATGGTGCTTGTACAGGCTGGAGTATTCAGTGAAACGCTTGTCACAGCCAGGAACAGTGCAGACGTAAGGCTTCTCACCTGAAGATTATGAGACAAACATACTTTTGAGCTTATGGTGTGAAGTTATACCTTATTTTTGTGAGGAAAATATGCTTGCAACATCAAAGCTTCTAATTTCTTTCAAATGTACACTAGATAGCTGATAGGACAGGTACCTGTGTGAATTCTCATGTGGTTTTTGTAATTGGTGGCACTTGCAAAGGCCCTTCCACAGTTGGGTTCAGAGCAGTAGTATGGCCTCTCGCCTGTGTGAGTACGGATATGGACTTTTCGAATGTTGGATGTAGTGAAAGATCTCCCACAGCCTTCAAATGGACATTTAAATGGTTTCTCGCCTATAAAAAAATAGTTATGCAACAAATTTAAAAACATTTTTTAACAACTTAATTTTATAAATGAGAAGAAACTCTTATTAAAAGTCAAGGTAAATATGCCAAACACCTGTATGTGTTCTTGTGTGTTTTTGTAAGTCTCCAGAGGTTTTGAAAGACTTGAGACAGTTGAGCTCCTGACAGCGATAAGGTTTCTCTCCAGTGTGTGTTCGGACGTGACTCTTGAGACCATACCCTTAAAGACAACAGAAATAATGCATGTACATAAGAGTTACATATATACTGTACATACATATACATATACACACACATATAATCTTTACCTGTTGCAAACTTTTTGCCACAACCCAAATGTTCACAAATGTATGGCTTATCCCCTGTATGCGATCTTTCGTGTACCTAAAAATATTTAGAAAGCCACATGAGTTCAGAAGTCACTAAATTACTTCACAGATAAGGTACATATCCAAACACAAATAATTTGTAAAACAAATGTACTGTATCTCTTCACCTTCAGATGGTGAGCAGTAGTGTAGAGTTTTCCACATCCCTCATGTTCACATCTGAAAGCCTTTTCCCCAACATGCTGGATCCTAGGTGACCGGTCTTGACCCTGCAGCACAATCTAAGCGCACAAAAGTAGGTCATTGCCTCATTAACAATCAAAGCATTAATATTATAAGACGCAGAAAATAGTCTCAGCAGAGACAGTACCTGCATATGCACACCATCGGAGTCCCCTCGACCAAGCAACCCACTACATTCTGTGGCCTCCATCTGCACACACACAAATAACACTTAACCTAACACGATCTGTAATAGGATTTAAAACAAGACACATATAGAGTACACAAGGTAAATACAAAAGTGTAAATTGGTTTAATGTTTCATTGCACATAAATTTCCATCATAACAGGGGACATAATCCAC
Organism: Puntigrus tetrazona; assembly: GCF_018831695.1. Classification (NCBI taxonomy): domain Eukaryota; kingdom Metazoa; phylum Chordata; class Actinopteri; order Cypriniformes; family Cyprinidae; genus Puntigrus; species Puntigrus tetrazona. The sequence continues at coordinate 25,087,223 of NC_056716.1, forward strand.
ATAAACTCACACAACAAATAATAAGAAAACAGAATAAGTGACATAATCTTAACCTTTGTAGAGTATTGCTCCAACACACTAATTGTCTCAGCATCAATCGTGCCCTCTGTCTGTAAGTCTGCTACAGTACCATCTGCCTGGATGGCCAAGATGGTGTTGGATGGAGGCATATGTTGAATATATGCAGTGGTGCCATCCTCCAGCTGAACAGCCTGTAAGCCGCCCTGATCATACGTTTCTAAAAACATTCAATGCATTGAGACTTACTCATTTGATTTCATCATCGTGAATCCAACATTTGTGTTTATATGACAGAGAATACTTCGTAATATATAGAGTTTTAGAGACAGACCTTTGGGTGCATGAATGTAAGCGGTTGTTCCATCCTCCAGTTGCACAGCTTGCCCATCTTCTAATCTCAATCCTTCTCCACCTAAGAAATACGTTTAAAGCATAAGGGTCATGACATGACATGCTGTGTGGTCTTTATAACACAGACGTCATCTGTATCTGATCTAGTCTTATCCATATGAAATACCTGATTTAGACATTGGTAGGTGCTGGACATAAGCAGCGGATCCATCCTCCAGCTGAATCACTTGTCCTTCCATTAGTTTGTTTTCTGTGAGAGAAACTATTGTAGGCTGTAAGATTTGAATAGCGACCGAGCAAGAACATTTATGCAGCTTTTATTACTACACAATATTTGTTGTGTTCGAATGGAATACAGGACAGCTACAAAGTGTAAAATTGGTGTAAAACTTTTTCTTCTACATTCCATATAGAAATAATCGGTCAGAAGCATAACCTTATTAATAGCTTAATGGCAAAAGTAATGCTAAGTGTGTAGTTACAGTACCTTTAGGGCTATGTTGGATGTATGCTGTGGAGCCATCCACCAGAGTCACAGCCTGCAAGCTCACCGTGTCTATACCCTCCAAGTTGTCATCTGTGTAGTCACAGTTGGCCATTATGAATCTATTGCACTATGCACAAAATATAATACTGTTGCAGAGATTGTATACACTTCCATCTCACCTGCAACTGTTACTGCCTCTGTTAGGCAAAGGGTGACCTGCTGCGGGTCCCCATCCACACTTTGAAACTCCATGCCCTGGGTGTCCCGGTTCACCTGGGCTAAGAGCATGATCTGCCTGTACAAACCAACCAACAACCATTAAATATTTAATCTTAAAACGCAGAGGCAATCAATGGCCTTGATTGATTGGGTTTAGTACTATCGTTGTTATTTTACAAAAGTCAGACAGTCCATTAGCTACTTGTATATCCCTACATTTATTTTACAGTAATTTTAACAATATACATTTTACATAATGAAAACACAAATTGGGATATATTATTTTCTTATAGCCATTAATAGTTTTGTGCTTGTGTACTCCAACTGAATGCCCTGATTGTTATTTTTTTGTTAGTGAATGTTACTACTACAGTATTACTCAGTTTAGTACTGTACTTTGTTTTTAATATGCGTTTCTTAAAATTAACATGGTTTTTGTCTTCCTAGTACATTTACACATTAAAAATATTAATTGCATTGTTTTATTGTATTATGGATCTTTAAGTCAGACATCAACTACTCCCCATCCAATATTACAGTTATCTATTCCATGTCTGGAAATGTTTTATCTAGTTGCTCTTTCAGGTACAACTTCTCCTCTCAATATTATTATTAATATTACTATTATTACTGATGAGTAAATGTTATAGTTCAGAAACAACTCTATTTACTTATACCAATATACTTTCTAGTTGCAAACTGGAACATATTCTAGCATCCATTTAATTTGTATTGTTAAAATTAGGATAGATACCACCAGCAACAACTAAAATCCCTATTAGTCAAAGTTAGGGTTAACCACAGATCCCCAAAGGATTCAGTGGGGGAAATGTGCAATTTTCCACCAGCAAGGAAATATTACTTGTCACTATTAAAATGGTTTGATGTTGTTGTTAACACTTGTATTAAAGTACTAACAATACAGGATTAAACAATTATAATTTATGTAGAACTATAAACAAAGCTGGAACTTTAAAACTTTAATGCCATCCAATGTATGGTAAATCAATCAAAATGGACAAATAATATATATTTTTGATTCGGCACGTGTGCGACTAATAATACTATGCTAACACCGGCATTTCATAACTTATCTACATTTTAGCCAAACAACAACAAAACAACTTTGTAAATAACAATAGAGGTGTATAAATACTTAGACATGGATGCAAAAGCAGACCGGCTAAAGTTGCTCTTAAGTCCTCCGTTTTATAATTTGACAGACCATCTGTCATGCTAACTCTCACATGTTAGCAAATATGCTACAAAATGCTCGCGTTTTACTTCAGCCGCTTTCTAATGTTTACATGCTATAATCGGCTTTGAGATCCATATAACTATGTCATCCCAAAACTAACGCAAAGCAATATTGTTATTTTTAGGTCGTTTAAACATAAAGGAACGACCGTTAGCACACACTGAATTCGTTGCTGCGGTAACTTGACAATCACAATCGGAACGTTACAATGTTGCAACCGATTACAACGCTGCGTCCAACTGCCTTTAATAAATAAAACACCGCTTCCGATGCATTTTCACTATTTTATTTTGTTCTTAATCCCACAACGACTTCCTCCACACTTCCATCGCCGCGCTCTCCGGCTAAGCGGCGTCTGAGGAAATAAGGCACACTGGGTAAAAACACATTTATATACTAACCTCCGAAAATTTTCCAACAATCCCTTCGTTCGACCACCATGCACCAGGGCAGGAAACGCTATGCAGAATACACAACCCCTGAACGTGAATAACGGAAGTGTTCCTCCATTGATTCATAATACGCTAATGTGATTGGCTGAAGCAGACTACCTTCGCGCTGCCTTTGGCTGAACGCCGGTCAATGCGAATTCGCGCTGTCAGAAATTCACGTTCAGGGGCACCTTGGGGACGCCATTCGGGTTTGTTGGGTGTATTGTTCAAGCGTGAATAAGCAAATCTAGCACAGTGGTGTTTGCCCATCGCATATTCATTTGGCGGATAGATGCGGCGGGTTTTGTGTACATTTCTTTGAACGCCATTACGTGACCGGTGGTTTTATTGTTTTTATAACAGCACATTTTTACAGTGTGTCACGGAAGGCTTGGTAGCCATTTTGAATTGCATTATGTCATGGCTGGAGTGAGGATGCATGGGCAATGCAGTGCAGTAGAGAGACTTGAACTTTCCCTGTTGGAATAGACCTCTCTGTTTGACTGAAGGAGAATATGAAATACTCCGTTTAAAAATTATGAAGATTTTATTCCAGTATTTATATTATTATTCCTTGCTTATTTTTTATATAATTATTTTAATATCAAATGTTTATGCAAATAAGTAAATATAATAAACATAACTTATAATATGCACATATATAAAATGTTTTTAAATATGTATTTTTAAAAATTCATATTTTCTCCCAAAATGATATGACCAAATTTCAGAACATTTTGAACAATAAAACATAGTGGATGTTGTGCAGCAACAGTATGTATTCCTTTGACATTAAATGTGAAAGACAAAAGTTCAGTTTTTAAGTTTTGTATAAAAACTTGTGCATTCCGATGTGTATTAAGTCCATTTTCGCACCAGACTTGCAAATGAAGGAGCAATTATTTGAGTTTTCTCTGTGATGTCAGTGGGCTGCTTTTCTAAAGCAATGTTTGCAATATTTTTGAATCTGTTAAAGTTGGGTCCTTTTTCCAAAGCATCGTGTATTTTTCATCAGCTTTTCTCACCTCAGTGTCTTCTTCACATTTCAGCTTTTGTGGAAGAGGAGCTAACAGCACATGAGTCTATTTTTGGACTGAGAGTCTATCACGGGAAGGACATTTTAGCACTAAGGTTCTGAAATCAGGTTCAGGTGCCAATTTCTGGTGTACGGTGACAATGGCACTTCTCATCAAATCACTTTATTTTAATAAAGATTTGCCTTCTCGTTTTACTATTGCTGCAGCTTATTGAAGCCAAATTAAATATGTCTAAATGTTGATTTATAAATAGAGGGTAAGCTTCATTTCAAGAGGCTTAATAAAATGAGTGGCTGTAGAGTGGTTTATACAAACATTATATTGTACATAGAGATTTAAATTCTGCAAATGTAAAATTTAGTACATTTACAAGTAGGCCTAGATTATGTATTAAGATGAAGCATAAGAATTCTTTAATTTACTCTTCCTTATGTAATTCCAAAATTATATATTTGAGAAATGTTTCACCAAAAAGTCAATGGTTACTAAAAAGTTTGTTTTGAACATTTCCTTCTATATTTAATGGGAGTAAAAAAAAATGTGTACAAATTTGGAAAGATATAATGTAATGTTCAATCAAAATAAAAATGCTGCCCATACTCAAGAATGAATTTCTTCTGCTGAACACACACAAATGTATTTTGAAGAATGTGAGCAACCAAACAGATGTTGGTCCGCACAGACTTCCATAGTATGAAAAAAAATAATTCAGTCAATTAGGACCAGAAACTGCCAGGCAACATTTTTTTAAAATATCTTCTTTTGTGTTCAGCAGAACAAATACATTACAATAACACTTTACTATAAGGTGTCATTTGTTAACATCGATTAATGTATGAACTAACATCAACAAACAAAGGACAATGCATTATTACACTTAACATTTGTTCCCAAGTGCACATCAGATGCTCTCTGTCACCACTAGATGGATGTAATGACATTCTATTAGCTTAAGGCTGGTCAGTGGCTCACTATGGCAACCTCAGTACACAGTAGAGACAGGAATCATTGTTCAGTGGATCATTACTAGGTACAGAACAAAAATTGCAACAGTTTTCAAGTGTGTTCTGGGAATCAAGAAAGGTATGAATAATTTTTTGGTGCGTATTTTCTCATTTTTACATTTGCTTACTATAAAAAAGAAGCTATTTGTTACCACAAGCTAGTCAGATTGGTCTTTAAGTCAACTACAACTGAGCAAGTTCCAACTGTGTTGCAGATTATTCTGTCAGAGTTGACAATGTCGTCAAGCCCCGAAGTATCTCGCAGCCAAAGTGTCCTACCCTTGTTAATGGGTAAAGGCAGAAATGTCACCTTCGTTTTGGACTCCTCTGTGGGAATGAATGGCTTTCTAGGACCAGTGAAGAATCTCATTATTCAAACCCTGATTGCAAAAGCTTCACTTAGGGACTCGCTCTTTAACATAATCAGCTTTTCATACAAGGTAAATTGACAATTAATCGCTCTGGGGGGAAAAAATATTTGTCCATGCAGTATTATTGATGATGGCTTATTAAAAAAATAGTTTTAAATACGATGTAATAGAAATTATTGTTTAGCATGTCAAATTGAGTAGGCATGCTTTAAAAGAACAGCATTTTGGTTATTCTAGTGGAAACTCTGGATGGATATTCTTTTCTTTTTTTAAAATCTATTCGTGTTTTACTAGTCAACGCCATGGTCTTCTCACATGATGCCCTGCGCTCCTGATGTAGTCTACGAAGCCTTGAGCTGGATCCACACATTACAGACAAGTCCTGGCAGAGACCTCCACTCAGCACTGGCCTTAGCGTTCTCTGACCCTGCCTGTCAGTCCGTCCATTTGGTGACCAGCGGTCTCCCAGACAACCCACCACAATGTCTGGCTTCATTATCATCCCTGGTGATGCGCCCCGTGAATACATTTTACATATCAGACAAGACTCCCATGAACACTGACATATCAGACTTCTTGCATTGCATCACTTCCACCACTAGAGGAAGCAGTTATGTCACGACGATCAACTCAGCTGGCAATGTGGACCAGGTAAGATGTTGAATCAATGTTTGTATGGTGTCCACTGCTTATACTGTTCATCCAGATTGTTTTGCCTTTTAATGATTTAAAATGTCAAACAGCTCAGTTTGTTGCATTCAGCGGATGACGTGATTCAAAAGCCATCACACTCAGAGGACCCATGGCGTTCAGTGGACTTCAATCAGGTTCAATACTGTAACTGCTCAAGCCGTGTCTGTTCTGTACCATGCTGGTAAGCTAAATCGAAACAGCGAAAGTCAGAAAAACACAATAAATGATTACAGCGTGGCATGTATACCTGACAATATAATCATGACGTTTTTTTACAGGTGTTCTCCTATGAATCCTTTCAGTACAGTATCATGTGTATCTGCAAGGGTAATGCGGGGTGCTGAGCTTTTTCCTGGTTGCCGTGTTTTAGCCAGGAGAGAGATAGATGGGTTCTACTACTTGGGAACCATCATACATCAGGTACTGAAAATATACAGAACATCATCATAAACACTACCAGTCACAGCACAAAACGAAAATACAGTAAAACAACTGTGAAATATTATTGAATGGTATGTACTCCTGTGATGGCAAAGCTGAATTGTCAGCATTCAAATTTGCTGATTTGAGATTCCAAAAATGTTTTTGTTCTTGAAAAGAGTTATTTTTCAAAACTGAGAAAACTTTCATACGGTTTGTAACATTATAAATGTATTTACTGTCCCATTTGATCCATTCATTGTATCCTTTATGGAAAAAAAAGTATCAATTTTGTTTCTTTAATAAATAAAAATAGGCATGGCATATCTTTACATATAGTCAGCATTTCAATTCAAACTGAATTTATTTTTTTCTTTGCTAAAATCCAGAGGTGTAATCACAAAAATGTATTAAACATTTCTTGTCTGTCTCTAGGGCAGAGGAAATCTTTATACGGTGGACTTTGATAAGTTTGGACCTAAGGGAAATACACTTATGGAAACATTGAATACAGTTCAGCAAACCTGTCAGCCTGATATAGTTAATCTAGCCGGTGCACACAGGCAAAGTATCGTACCAGGAGACACTGTTCTAGCACCATGGGAGCCAGACATGAGACGATATGGGCCTGGAAGGATTCTCTCCGGTATGGAGCTAAGAGATCCCCTTAAAAGTAAGGTTTATATACAAATTCTGCAGCAGAACTGACATATTTCATATTAGCGATAACTCTATAAACCTAGTGAAATAGCTCAGATCTATTGTCTCATTACAGGTTATGAAGGTCTTGTGGATCTCCAGGTTCTCTTCTGGAATGGCATGACTATTCACGTCCCTGAACAGCTCGCAGTATGGATTCCAGCCTCTCATTACGAGCAAATTATCAAAGACCTCCAGCCGTATTCATCCCGGCCATGTTGCCCCAGGGTTTCTCATTTTAGCACCATGAATTGTTTTCAATTCCCATGTCACCGGTGCAGCCACCACAGTCTGTCCTCCATTCCACCATGCCACTGTTTAATGAGGAGATGCCGGCCAGTGTTCATGTCATATCCACTACTGAATAACCAAAGGAGAAATGAGCTGGAGGGGAAAGCCGATCAACTGCTGAAAGAACTACAGAGCTCTCAACGGACACAAGTGCCTTCATCTTCCTCATCATCAACTTCAGAGTCAGATGAGAACGAGGATGGAAAACACAGGCCTTCAAGCTCAGAACTGGTGAGCCGATCGGTAAACACAGAGATTTCCTGCTTGAGAAAGCCATACACTCACGCCGAGACCAGACCAGCCTGGAGATACTGGAAAAAGGGTTCTGCAGAACCACAGCACAAGCAACCAGGTAGTGCTTAAATTTTTATGACCAAAATGGACAAATACATTATATAAGCTAATAATAAAAACAGACACAAATTTATTTTTTTTCTGCATATACACTACTGTTAAAATGTTTGTTTAATGTAATTTATGTTTTTTTTTTTAGAAAGGATTAATTCCATTTATTAAAAGTTAAAAACAAATACATTTATCGTGTTACAAAAATTAATTTTTCTAATAAATGCTGTTCTTTTTAACTTTATATTCTGAAAAAAAGGATTAAAATATTTTATGCAAAAATTAAGCGATGCATCTGTTTTTAACATCAATAAGAATTATTTTGAGCACCAAAACAGCATATGAGAATGTTTTTACACAGTCATTAAAAACCATTATCATCCGTAATAATTATAAAGCATACTGACCACAAACTTTTGAACGACAGTGTATATAGTACAAAAGTGTGCAGGCAAAGTAAATGATGTTTAGAACAATTTGGTCTTAATACAACTGCCAGAAAATACTAAATATATTACAAAACATGTTTCATTTGTACTGACTGAGTGTTCTCGTTATTGCAGGGAGAGCAGTCAGGTCTCCAAACGTCAGCCATTCTTGGCCTAGAGACACTGGGAATTCTGGGAGTTATACCGATAACTCTATGATGACCAATCACAGCTCTTTATTTAAACTGGTTCCCGATTCACCAAAACGAGAAGCTAATATGCGGGAAATATTTGGATCAACTGAACAAAAGCCATCATCATCACCACTAGCTATAGCAATCAGCTCAAAGAAAACTAAACTGATAGTTCCACAGTTCAATGTGCTATGAGTATCGTCACTGAGCTTTTGCTGATTATTTCTTCAGAGATAACATTTGTTTTTAAATCAAACAAACAAATGACTATATTATGTAAAACCATGCAACTTTATTAAAACTTTAAAGAATAAACAAAGTAAAATAAAATGTATATTCTGTAGTGCGGCAGAATCTCATTGTGGCTTCTATGGCTCAATATATATTCATGATTGCTATTAAAAATTAATAAATATTCCTGAGATACCAAGATATCAAGCTGTGTCAAAGTCAGTCCGTTTAGTTTTAGTCTTTAAGTCCTCAATTAAGGCATTGAATTTCACCCAGTTCAGAGGTTGAATGTAAGGCTCAAGCTTTCTCCAGCGTTGATGCAGACAGTTTTCGTCTGGGGCTTTGTGTCCTCCATCGCTGCTGTGATGGAATAGGTGCCTGGAGACACTTCAATAGAAAAATCCTCTTGTTCTGATGAACCCTTCAAAAATATGTAGATGAACCACTTTAACTCCCCAATTTAGTTGATTTGCAGAATAAACGTAGTATCTAGGCCTGGGTAAATATGGTTCCTATCTGCTCAAAATCTACTTTTTAACAATGCTTCACGTAAACAGGTTGCATGCTGCATTCGTCCAATCAAATATGCAAATAAGGATATTAACAGATGGTTTAAGAATATACAGTGCGAAATGTCTTTAGTTGTTAACCCTGGGTAAATTATGAGCAGCGTGAAACGTGAAGCAAGATAAACCCTGAGTTTAAAATGACTTATGGTTATCTATTTCAAATGTGAAAATCTCTACAATAGGGGAAAAAACATTGGTCACGGTCAATACTCACAAGGTCTCGTTTGATGGCTGCACTTGCGTTCTGTTTCTGGTCTGCAGTCCTCAACATCTTCTGGGAATGGTAGCGACAGATGTGTTCTCGCTCACTGGGCTGAGCCAGGTGCACAGTCTCATAAAACTTCTGTTAAAGAAGCACAGGCTGTGTGCGTAACTCAGATCTCAACACGGTTAAAGTGAATGAATAAAGCAATTTCACCTTGCACTGACTGGTCGTTTCTGACATGCACTCCACTATTTTTGCAAAAGCACTGTGCAAGTTTGCATGTAAAATGTCTCTCTGTAAAACGGGGAAAGAAAAATGAAATCATTCGCGTCGTGGACAATATTCATTTAGTTATCGAATCAAATCAATACGAAATTAGTATACACACCTCTGAGTTCCTTTCATTATGATCGAGTACGGGTGGTCTTGGTCTTGAACAGCTCGCAGATCGCCTTTTCGCTTTTTCCAACACCTCCTGCCCAAGTTTAGATGAACGGCGCAGGGAAGCCTCCAACCAGGATTCACTGGCCATCTACACAAGCGTCCTGGACTGCACTGAAACCGAATATCACACCCTCAAAACAGCTGTCACGACGCTTCATAATACTAAGAAATAGCTCGTAATTGCGTTCATGGGAACTACGCTACAATACAGAAGCGGGAAGCATAGCCGAACGTTTCACTTGTTTTGTTTTGGGGGGTTTTCTCCAAAGCTATGGAAAACAGACGAATATACGTTTCGATATTTTGTCTGCACCTTAAAATTCAATTCAAATGACTCCCAAAATGTTTCGCTGTTTGCTCTTTGAACTCTAAACTGATTGATGTCGCCGCTGTATGTTAGTGATGGGCGTCTCAGGCTAAAGTGAAAGTTAGATGAATTAATTTCCTCCTTTCACACGGCTTGCTGGGAAATGAAGTCTTTTGCCCGTGGCTAAAATGCGACACGAGCAGGAACGCCAATATCATACAAATTTTTATCAGCATTTTAAATCTACAAATCAGCAGTTGTTTTTAAATAATATAAATAATCGAAAATTACATATTACATATTTTTCCACCATTTAAGCTGTCCAGTAGGCTACAACCAGGGGTGCCACTAATGTGTTTGGGCCCCCTGGACAACATATTTACTAGTGCCCCCCTCGAGATAGAATCACATTCACATTCAAATATATTGTTGCAGTATACTGAATAATTTCTGTTTAACAGGTTTTTGTTTGCACAATAATTGTGTGCGTACTGTATACACACACACACACACACACACACACACACATATATATATATATATATATATATATATATATATATATATATATATATATATATATATATATATATATATATATATATATATATATATATATATATATAGAGAGAGAGAGAGAGAGAGAGAGAGATACATGTACATATTTAGAAAATATTTATTAAATAAATATACACAGTACGCACACATATATTATTTATTTTGAATTAAATTAAGCACTATTTAAAATACATATTCTGTTTCAGTCATGTGACCTTTTAAGCTTATTTGCTGTATTTATGCTCTTAAGACGAGCCATTTAGATGTTTTTCTGCTAAAACTGTTTAGAGGTGGCATAAATGCATTTACAAATATCCATTATAGCCCACAGAGCAGCCCTAACGTGGCTGTGTGAAGATGCCTTATGTAAATAAAGATACCAAAAAACGTTAATCATTGGAATTGATTCACACAGGTCCCAGAAAACATTTCTTTAGGTCTCAAGCAAATGTAGTATTTTACAGTCCACTTCCATATAAATGCCATACATGAATATGAGTTGTGGACAAATAAATCTGTCTTAATATCACCACTATTGCAACTTTCCCCTGCTGATATTATTATACGATCTTGTGGATGTTTTCCATTCAGTCCACAGCACATCGCATCAGACCTGACTGACCTAACAAAGAAAAAAAGACTAAAGTAAAAAAGAAAAGTATATATTTTGCGCATAGAACGGGTGCATATCTAATGAATCTTTAAGTTTGAAAGAATCCTTTTTCACCAAACATTTGAATGCACAGAAGCATCTTAAATCTTGAGAGGATTACTACAGCAGATGCTTAGTAATTATTTTGACATCCATGACCAGTGTTTGATTGACTAGTGTGCCACCAGGACTTCTGACATGTGAGTAACACAGCATACTGCATAAACAACAAATCAGTGTTCCAATACTCAAAAAAATAAAATCTAAAATGTAAATTTGCTGAATGCAGCTGAGAAAAGCTGTGGGTATTTGATTGTGTCTCTGGGAACACAGCCATCCTGTGACTGCTCTGTGATTTATCAAACATTCATAAGGCATTCTACAGGAAGACAGACCATAGATGGGCAAACTAAACAAAAGAGGAAGTGCCAGCACTGAATGCATCACATCTAGACTTGTTAGAGTAAAAACTGATATATATAAAAATTGACACTGTTACCAAGGTTTCAGTGCTGTGCAGTGAGGAGACCTCCAAATAGCATCCTTCTTATACTTCCCACACAGTCTAACATGCTCTCTGCATTGAGATTGAAAGCCAGTGTGCTCATCCAAGTGAACAGAATTCATTCAACCGTACTGGTGTTAGGTCCACGTGCCATTTATAAACACCATCTGCTGCAAAACACTGTGTTGATACACACACGTTTATTATGCTTTGGGGTGCACAAGAAATCGTGACGCATTATAAGTCAACATGTTGATTTGACTATATAAATATATATTATGCAGTGTGCCTGCAGATTGTGATTCTGTTTTGCTTCTCTCTGCAGATATGGGACAGAGGCTCACATGCACACAGCCACATGCCCTGATTCACCCTCGACTGTCCCGAGAGAGAGAGAGAGAGAGAGAGCGTGCACGAGTTACTGGAGAGATGAGATCAGGGATTTAAGAGTGCACAAAATTACATCCACACGTGCACTTCATGTTATGTAAGAGCCTGCCTCACTGTATGCTGTAGGATAACAGCAGCAGTGAGCGGACAGGCAGAGCAGATGCTGTGTACATACACAGGGAAGCCTACGCTTAATACAGCACGAGAAACAGAGAAGAATCTGTCATTTTTAGGAGCTATGGGCATAAGCTTGGATGGACTAAGCTTGGATGAGCTTGGATATTCACAGACACCTCAAGGAAAAGGAGCTATTTGCGAGATACCTCATTGTGGCACTATGAATGGATTATAATCAGCAACAGTATCCTGATCACCACAGGACATATCTGCTGTTTTGATTCTTATCCTGCGGCCCCTTGGGGCCTTTGATCATGACATCAGCGTGGTCCTTGATGTGGGTTGTGTGTGGACTGATGGTGTGGTTTTCCCACTCCTACGCAGCCTCAGTGAGCCCCAATCTGCTCATGACCACCTCTGATCCAACCACTGATGAACAACCAATCAATCCAGAGTATCCGACTGAACCACCCAGCAACAACACAGGTGAGAACAACCTAGATAGACAGACAGACAGACAGACAGACAGACAGACCGACAGATAGACAGACAGATAGATAGATAGATAGATAGATTTACAAAACATTTTGTGTGGTGCTGCATTAACATTTTTTCCTCATATGCACACAGACTCAATAAGTCCCAATCTGCTCATCCCAACCTTTGATTCAACGACTGACGAGCAACCAGTCAATCCAGAATATCCAACTGAAGTGACAGATTTCTTCAGCAACAATGACACAGGTGAGATGCAAGGCTCTGATATGTATTTATATATACTTTCATATTTTTCAGAGTATGATGTATATATTTTATGTATATATTATATTGATTATTAATATGAAAATGAAATTCAAAAGCATGTATCTTCACACTCAAGCAGCCTCAGTGAGTTCTATTCTGCTCATGACCACCTCTGATGCAAGTACTGAAGAACAATCAGCTACTCCAAAACTTCAGAATGACTCCACAGATCCACCCAGCAACAACAACACAGGTACGAAAAGAAGGCACTACAGACTCACAGACAGACAGACAGACAGACAGACAGACAGACAGACAGACAGACAGACAGACAGACAGATAGATAGATAGATAGATAGATAGACAGACAGACACTTTTAACACTTCATATTTGCAATTTCTTCTCACCTGCATGCAAAAACCTCTGACATGTCAGCTGATGGCCTAAGTGCACTTTCACAGTTACTTGATAATAGGAGAACAGTGTGGAATTAATCAATATTTGATAAAGGGCCTTATCTTTATTTAATCAGTTGCTATTCCAAAAGCAGGGAGGAACTGGGGGGATTTGATAGTGAGCCTGTACAAGCAAAAAGCTGGATAGGGAAGACTGTCACGGATATGCTGGCACTGATACAGCATATACAGCATATACTCTTATAGCAATATGCAAATATAAGACAGACATGTAGACGTGAATGAAAATTCGCTGTGGTTTACCAACGGATACAAAGATGCATGAGATGCATGACATGTCTGCAGTAGTGACAGCAAGATGTATGCGGCAGTAAAAAATCTATGAAATATGCAAAGAATGTTGGAAGTGGAGTGATACAGTGGCGTTTACGGAGGGTTTCGTGATAATGCATTTATTGTATATAAGCTTACTGAGTAAATTCATCATGAGTCAGTTTTACTATTTAATCACAGTTTAACACATCATAAAATATGCACTTGTGTGTCCATATGTTCCTCCAGGACTTGCGTGTATTTCTGTGCTTCCCCCACGACGAGGATCATACTACGTGGAGCACGGCACAGGGGTGTCTGTGGGCTCCATGCTTGTGTTCTGGTGTAAGGAGGGCTACCAGCTGGTGGGACATGAGAAAATCACATGCATCCTACATGCAGGTGTCCCTCGATGGAGCAGCTATCTGCCAGTCTGTGAGAGTACGAAGAAATCATCCTAATTATCTGAATATTGAAACAAATGCATGATTATTGTTTCTACTGGTTGTATGCAAATATATCATTTTACGAATATATAACTGGCGAAACAAACTCTATTTTCTTCAGGTATCCCTCGGCCAAATGACCAGGGACTTCGCATTGCTTTACTAGTCTCTGTTGTGAGCGGGGTGGTCATCCTGGTCATGACTGTCTGCTTTATTGTCTGCTGTTGTCAAGAGCACATGAGCAAAAAAAAGGAAAAGCATCGGACGGGGAGAAGCAGGTTAGTCACTTTATTACTATAATAAACATAAAAACGGCATATTTTTTCAAATAAATAAATGATCAAAATCACTAGAAGTGTTGTGTCCTTTTGTAAAATATACATAACAAATATATAGTGGAAAAAAGATAAAGATTAAAGTATAGGTTATCAAATCAAGTGGCATTTATTTTAAATAGACAGCTATTTTTTAAGTTGTAAAGAATTGTACAAAAATATTTTTTATGTTAATACAATAAATATATTGTTCAATATTAAGACAGCATTTTCGGACATCTGGTTGTCAAATATTAGTGCAGTTGACATCAAACATCTTTTAAAATTACATGAAGTACTTTGTTAGATTAAATATAAAAGTAAATGTTCTGGTTTACTATTATATTTTTCAGCCAAATGTAAATAAACCACAATCATAATGGTTTAAGTGTATAAAATTGTCCAAAAATGCTTTATATCTGCAAGTTCATAATTTTTGCATTTCCTAGGCTTTAACAAATATACTGTGTTCTAATGTTTGAAGTTAAAAGCCATTTTTAAGAGACAACACGTACTATAAAATTCTTAAACAACCGTTACATTAAACATGGTGGTCTTCACCTTCAGGAGAAGAGAAACACGGAGCTCAAGGTCTCGGAGGAGCCCGTCCTGGTTGGAGAGAGAGCACATAGACTGGGAGGCATTCCCTCCGCCTAAACTTTTCAGCTTGTCCCAGCGTCTCGATCGACCACTGCCTCCTGGTAGTCCCGTTTATTCAGAGGTCGTCAGAGCCTATGAGAACAGAGGGTATGAGAGGTAAGAAAAATCATAAAGCATCTCTGTTTTAAAGAAACGCAGGAAAAATGTATCTTAAACACCAAATCAGCATATTATAATGATTTCTTAAGGATCACGTGAGAATAAAGAGCAATGACTGCAAAAATTTTCACTTTAACAACACAGGACTGAATTAGATTAAATGTTACAATGTAAAAAAAAAACTCACAACAGGAAAAGCCTCTCTTCTTCCAATGTCTGTGGCACAATACACCCCTTACGTGTACTGAAAACCACATCCAGAGCCCACTCTCTACAACAATGCCACGTTTTTGAATATTATGTAATACGTGGGAGGAGATGTAAAGCCATAAGACATATTATAAGATGTGATTCAGTTTTTGTGATTTTGTCTTTCCACACAGGAGTCAGGAGAGTCTGCTGAGAAGCCCCCATAGCACATACCCTACATACCACGCCAACAGCCAAATTTACCCGGCCCTTGTTTTCCAAAGGGTTCAAGCTGAGCCAAACCCCTCCACCTCTTCTACCACCCCAGTTTACGTACAGATTTCTACACCTCCCAAAAACAAAACCCCACACGCTTCCGCTGTCGCCCACCCATAGACTCGTCCGAACAGAAATCATTTTTCTCATCAGCAGCACTGAATGTGACCAAGACAGTACAGACAACATTGCACAGATGTGTGGGCAGATTTAACTGGCTGGTATAACCAGAAGCACTTTGATATTTTTAATGTTGATGATGTCTTTTAATATTTGCTATATTGTAAATATATTCCATTTTGAGGTGGACCTCGACATTCTCGGCAGATCTATGTATCTGAAGATACATAGTTTAGCCTAACTGTAAATAGAAGTTTTGATGATATTGTATTGTATGGACATAAAACCGAAACCAAAATCTTTTTGTTTTGCACAGTTTAGAAATTCCTAGAGGCGATCAGCTACCACCCATTTTCATTTCTATCGCATTCACAATGTGTTGTAAAACAGCAATATATACTCTTAGTTAGAATGAGCCATTTGTAACCTAACTTTAAAATTTGCACTTTATTGCACTGACTGATTTGTAATAAATTGTTGTGTCAATCTATTTTTCTTGTGTCCTCAACTGAGTCTAGACGACTTTGTCGATTTGTGTAAAATTTGCTATATGGGTTTTTTCGAAACCAGAACAGATGGTCTTTCATTTTCATTGGATGGTGGACGTCATACGTTCAATGAACCAACTCAGAAATTCAAATAATTTTACTTAATTTACATGAAAACAACAGAACAAGGATTGATATATTTAAGATCTGTCCAAACAGTGAGAAGAAAAAGGACAGTCACCAATAAAATCTCGTAGCGATAAAAGGTCAGTTTTCATTTCTCAAAATATTCAGTGACACTTTAACTTATTTTGCCTATTTTAGCCACATCTTCTGATATTTTGAAATTGTTTATACATTTATTTATTACTTGTGTGTGTATACATTAAATACTATCAAAAGTTTGGGGTCAGTAAGAATTTTCTTTTTTTTATTAGACATTTAATTTGAGTAATTTAGCGAAAGTACAAGTAGATTTCAAAGTAGATAGAAATAGTTTATTCAGCATTATATTGATCAAACTGTATATTTATAAAGTTACAAAAGATTTCTATTCAAATAGTTCAACGAATCAACGAATATGAACAAATCAACCAAATCAATGAACTCCACAAAATGAAGCAGCAAATGTTTTTAAGTCAATAATTATATTAAATGCTTCTTGAGCACCAAATTAATTTCTGAAGAATCATGTGACACTATATGATTTTTTTTGTTGTTTCTCTACAGTACACAGTCAACATGACAAACATGACATCAAATGGAATCAGCAACACAAGCTATGCTGCAATAGATATGCATCTCTTATTTCTTGCCATTGTGGATAAGTGCAGTGGTAAAGATTATTCCAATGTTCGCTTGCCACTACAAATTTTAACTTTTGTGGTGGGCTTCCCAACTAATGTGGCTCTGCTATGGATGCTAGTGAGGGGCGAGAAAGGTCCATCACCCTCTGAAGTTTTGGGGCTTAATCTTGCCGTGCTGAACATCGTCTTCTGTATCGGTCTTCCTTTTGATATGTACATTTCCGTGACTAAAGCTACTGGACAGTTGCTCACAATCTCAGAAGCTGTTTCAATCCTCAACCTGATCGGCTGCCCTCTTCTCCTGACCTGTATGTGTGTGGAGCGATACCTGGCCGCAGCACATCCAGTCCTCTACATGAAACTAGGGAATAAATGGGAGTGTCGTGTCATCTGCTTGGCTCTAGTTTGGATTGTGACTTTAGCTGTTGCAGCGATTACCTACCAAGAAAGGCTCCCTAAATTAGCTATGTACTTGTCAATTGCCCTTGAGGCTTTGTTACTCATAATGCTGGGTTGCCTAACAGGCATTGTGCTGATACTCTGCAAAAAAGGTCCAGGTGAACGGCAAACTGGTGGAAGAAGTGGGTCATCTGTGAAAACCAGAGCACTATATAACGCTTTGCTGATTCTGATACCTTCAGCTGTTATCTACGGGCCTCTCCTGTCTACCGCCCCTTACATGCTCACACTTAAGCACGGGGATGAAGAAGCCAGTGACTCATGCTGTTTAATCATAAATCTGATGCATACCTTCCCCAGTCTTGGAACCTGTATTGCGCCTGTGTTTTATATGTCCCGTGCAAAACAACTGGCCTGCTGTAAGAAGAATGCTGAAAAAGAACAACCAACTACTCAAGATGTACAGCATCCAAAGTGACGTTTCCTTTATGGCTTATTTTCCAAAATATGACATATAAGAACACTTCTGTTAGATTTTTACATTGAAAATGATGCATATATTATTTTGGTTGATATTTTGCTTGCTTTCAGTGTTTGGAAAAGTTACTTTTAAAAGTAATGTACTGCAATATTGTTACTGCATGAAAAAATGACTAATTATATTACTTGACTTGCTTATTTGTTTGTTTTTTTTAATAACAAAATTTTCACATGAATCTAACCACAGGGACAGGAGAAAATTCTGAGAATAAATGGAATTATGAGAAGAAGTAACTCAGATATGTTATTTTATATTTAATATCAATGCAGCACTTGAAAAAAGTAATCTGATTAAATAACTCGCGTTACTTGCAATGCATTAGCCCCAATACCGCTTGCTTTTAAATTAATGCATGCTGCATATGCTTCAATATGTAAATACTCAAAATGAAATTAACAGCCTACACAAATGTACCTGACTTCCATTTGGTTTTGAATGTAAAACAGGATGAAATGAGCAGGAGTGAAAAGTCAATTCATGAACTTAATGTTCGCCATAACCACAAAAGTTAAGGGGGAAAAAAAGTTGTTAAAACAACAAGGGAAGTAAGACTGATTATGACTGTAATGAAGAAAAGTGTGAGAAGAAGACAAGAGCGTGGGCATCACCGGAAGGACTTTCTGGTGAATTAGACATGATTTACAGAGACTGATATTTCAAACTGCCCAAAACAAATATAAAGTGACTTTTTTAAATTTTGTTTTATACTGTAACAAAATTTTTTGATAATTTTGTAAAATAATGTTGTAAAAATAAAGCTCCCCACAAATAAGCACAAGTGAGTCATTCCTGAAGAGCTTCAACTTGTAGGTGGGTGAGCACTTTTGGTTTAGCCTAGATATCCTTTTCCTATCTTATTATTACTAGAGGGGGTTTCCTGGAGGGTTAAAATTATAATAGAAGTAGGCCTGATCTAGAATAGTTAATCTTATAGCTAAACACAGATTACTAAAGCCTGGACTCTTGAACTAAAATACATTTTTAAAATTTAAAATCAACTATCCTAATCTGAATTAGTGAAACAGAGATGAACTTTAAAACAGCCAAGAAAAGCTTAAAATTGTATGAAACTGCAAAAGGTTGCAAAAATTTCAAGGAAAACAATAACAGTGGACAAAAAGGCTGCAACAATAATCAAAACAAAGAAAAATGTTTTTGAATAAGAGAAAACTTTTTTAAACCAAGAAAATTGCACACATCAGGTGTTTTTCTCTAATGCACACTGAAATTATCCTATAAATTATTAAAAGTAGAATCTCTTACAATCTTGTATTGCCAATCATATTTTTTAGAACACCAGGGTGGCTAGGAACATATATTATCCAGCCGTGACTTCCAGCTTCACAGGAATAAGGAGGCAAATTCTCTTGTCATCCATTTGTCATCCATCACAATGAATTATTCATAGAAATTATATTTCTGTTGTGCAGCAACAGATTATTGAGCTTTACAAAATATGAAGTCAAGAAAATAGCACATATAAAGCATTAAAGCTAAAGCATTGGAGATTTTCATTTCCATTTCATTTCAGTTCCAATCAACAGGAAATGTTACATTCTTTCTTTCTTCCTTTTTAAAAAAATAAAAATAAAATTTTTTTGGATTTAACTTTTTACTTATATAAAGACCGAGAAAAAATGTAGTAACAAAAAAATAAAAATGCAGATTAATGTTTTACCCGGTTCTTTACTTTTTGGTTTCGCAGACAAATCGCAAAAACAAATCGCATTTTTATTCTACCCTATAAAACAATAGGTCTACAAAATACGTATATAAACATTGGCTAGCTGAGGCGTCGGTTGATAATCGTTTAATTCATTATAAACACGCACATTGACATAAACAACAACGAGGAAGAGGACTGGAAAAGAAAACGAAAGCGCCGGTCTGTTACAACAGCTGTTAAGTACAAACTTCCGTGAACGTAAGACTTTCGTCGTAAGTACACTGCCGTCAGTGCGTGCATGCTCTCAGGGAAGTTTTGAGAGGTTTCCTGGTGAGTTTTTTGTTGTTTATCCTCTGTTAAATTCATAAGAGGTCACAGCGCTTGTACGTTATTTCGATAGACTTTACGTGGTCCGACTGCGGAATCAGAATCATGAAAAATTGTTTTGTTTTGAAATTTGCGTGAAAATAGACGTGATCCGTGACGTCGTCAAGTTTAAACTGTAAAGTTTGCTTCATAACTCTTTTCAGTTTACAAACAAAGACGGTGCAGTTAGTCTCTTTAGATATAAAATGTTAAAAATGCAACACCATTCTTTTGATTTTATTGGGGGTTTTTTACGGATGTGAAACGTAGCTTGAAACATGTAACGTTAACATGTCCCGTTTCTTTATCTGATCCGCAGAAGCCAGTGGTTGTTTCACATGATGGACGGCGACTCACCTTTAATAAGTTGTAGTGATGAATATCGATTGATTAAAACATACTGCCAAAAGAGGAAGAAGTCAAACACAAGTCTGATGCAAAGTGCCTGTATGTACAGACTGGAGGCTCAAATAGGCCAGTAGAGATACTGTTATATTTGTTTAAGATCTATGACCTTTTTTCTTATTTATTCTCATTTTAAAGTCATGTCTGTTGAAAACAGGTTATGATCAGTTTGATAACGTGGCTGAAAAACTGTCCCAGATTGCTGACAGCGGACTTATTTTTGATGAAGGACTAGAGCCAGACAGTCCTGGTAAAGTGATACAGATAAGAAGTTAAAGTCATTGAAATATTATCTTCTATAACATATTGATTAACCAGATTGCAATTATGGTCTGTCCTAGTTGCGAGGGAGGCTAATTCAGATGTCATAGTGAAGCTTGTTGACTTGCTGAAGAAATCGGGAGACGAATTAAATGAAACGGTAATGTCATTGATCTCTGTAGTGTTACTAATGAATTAGTTTTGGTTTAGTGTGTAGTTTTGGATAATCCACTTAATTAAATGCAAATGTACTTATTTTGATATCTGGAACAAACAGGCTTTAGTATATAAAAAAAACTATCATTCTCACTAAAGAGTACAATGATTATGAACATCTATTATAAAACATCATAAGCTCTCATTTAAGAGTCTCAATCTAACTTAAGCTTAATGTCTCTCCTCTGCCTTCTCAGATTTGCAGCAACCAAGAGCTTTTAGGATACTTGAAGAAAACCTTCTCTTACGACCTGTTTAAAAAACTGACTCAAACCTTCATCACGAGTAGTGTACCAGAATTTCTGCAGGCCAGGAAGAAACGTGAGCAGATTGCCCTGACCTTTGAGGTCACCAGCAGACTCAAAGCCCTGGACCTACACCCCATGAACATTGTCATGGGATACGGAGCTCAGTACCTGCAGGAGAACTTCACTCCCTGGGTTAAACAGCACGGTGGTTGGGTAAGAGATTATGCACCAGTTAAATTTAGTAAAAAAATAAACAAATCCCGCTTTAAATAAATACTTTTACTACAAATGAATGAATAAAATAATTCCAATGATGCTCAGCACACTAATTATGTCATTTCTGACACACTATAGGAGAAAGCCTTTGATGACGATGATGAAGAGGTACATTGACAAGATGCTGTGAAATGAATGACTGTTAGTAATCAAAGTGATATTAATGAAATATTGATATCTGCAATAGATATATAAAATCTTTTTTTTTTGTCTAAATCTATAAATAAATTTTTCTTGTTTATAAATGTGTCCTTGTTTATATATACATTAAATATAAAATTGTATCAATGAAATGTTTTTAACTCATTGCTGCAAACATAAAAAAAAAACAAACAGGCCAAAATATAATGCTAAAATATAATGCTTTATTGACTGAGAAGTTGGCTTTTCCGCAAAACATATAAGCAACACAAACATACTCTTTACAAATGCACTGGCCTACTGATTTTTACATGTAGGCTAACTCTTTTATTTGTAATTTTTTATAATCTATAATTGTATATATCAACTGCTTTCACTTGCTATGGGTCTTACGCACAACATTAGGCACGAAGAGGCAAAGACTAGGTAGATACTAAATCCTTTCTTTTGCTTTGTTCCTAATAATATTTTATCAATATCAGTATCAGTTTAATATATTGTAATGATGACTAATGTTTTGAACACCATATGATGACTTTGGTTGCAATATTTTACACCTTAACGTGTGTGGCATACAACCTCATAACAAGGCAAGACTAATGGGCCAGATAATCAACATCACTGCAGATGTTATTGAATCACGTAAAACAGTTGCAGTTTTACTCAACAATAAAGCACTGATGATTTTGATTAGCTAGATACCGAGGTACGTGTTCATTTTTCCCAGGGCGTCACAGACTGTGGTTAGGTCACTGCGTAGATCTTGAACCACATTTTCAATGCTCCTGGTGTCCTTCAATAAATCGATGCTCTGGGTGTACGGGTTGTAGTAGACAGAAAAAGGCCTTTTTATTGTTTTAGCAAATTCCCTGTTTAGAAGGAGCAACATTAATTGACATTATGAAGTCAAGTGGTGGATTAATGTCTAATTTTACATTTGACCGAATGGATATATTTACCTCATTTTCTCTTTTGCCTCTTCGAAACTCTCAGAGACAAAATAAACATCTTGAAATGTCGTAATGAGGCACTCCTGGTAGCATGTAGTTTTGGGATCAAAAATCTTCACTGTTGCTTTGTCAGACAATGCATGCTGCATAATCAAAGAAGATTATTCATTTACTTATAAACTTACCATTTTAATACATGAGGGGCTTACATATAATTAGCAAAAGGCTTCGTACTCTCAACTCCCCAATAGAAGATAGAAGACCTGCTCCATAGGCTCTCAACTGGCCATCTTGTTTGCAAAGTCCAAATTCAATTGTGAAGAAATAGCACTGAGAAAAAAAACACAGTGGTTTATTGCAGGTTTAGAAGAAAGATTATCTCTCAAGAAGTTTCTTTAGGCCCTTATGAGATATACCCTCTCATATTGAGATCAACAAAAAAAAACTTACACCCAGATTTGATAGTGATCTGATTTCAATGCAAATGCATGTGACTCAACACCATAGATCAAACTTTATGCCATGGAAAAACTTCAGTGACCTTTTTATTTTCCTTACTGACTACAGTCAAGTTTGACGTGACATTTAAGAATTCAATAAGCTGCTCTCGCACTTACTGTTGCCAGCTTCTGCACATCCTCATCTGAAGCGCCTAGCGATGCTAGGCCAATCTCTTGAGAAAACTGAGCAAACTTGGGATCGGCTAGGAGTGGTACGTGACCTAGTAGTTCATGGCAGGTGTCCCTAAAAGTTATACAAATTTACAGGTTAGAGGCGATGAAAAAAATCGTTTTCTACGTAAGAATTATGGATATTGGTTTACGCTCACGGTTCTGGTGTGTAGAGAGGATCAGTGCTGTGACGTATATACTGAGTGCAATTAAACACTCGATAAGCCAGACCGGCCAGGAAGTCTCGTGGTGACAGATATCCAGCCACAGGTCGTACGGTAAACCCTGACCTCTCTGCAAGGTTCACAATGAAAACCTCCAAATTGAATAGTGTACAGGTTTGAATTGAATAAATGCAAGGAGAACTGCATCTCTGTTTCTTAATGCGACACATTTTTTACCTCGTAAGAATCGAGACACATCTTCCAGCTGTGGAATGTTGTCCTCTCTGTACCCACAATGCTTTGTGAGAAGAGGGAGGTTTTTTAAGTACTCGCGGCAGGCATGAGTTGGATATAGTTTTGTAAGTTCTCTGAAAATGACTCCCCATGTCTTTACTTCTTCTAGTGTGTACTCTATCTGTGGGATGGGCTGCCCACTGAAAAGACAGTGACATTTTTTTTCAGATTTTAAAAAAGAATTTAAAAACAAGTTTCAGTTAACACTACACCTTGAATTTCATATTGTTTTCATTTTACGTAACTTTATTATACATCTGCCTTTACTTATTTTAGCATTTAGCGTATTTTATTATTATTTGGCATACCTGACCATTTTAAAAACCCAAAATCAACTAAACAACAACAGAAACTATTATAATCCATACTAACAATTTGTAGTTCATTGCAACTTCAACAAAGTACTTCCTCCTTTCCCGATACACTTTGTCTTTAAAGCCCTGCAACAAAGAACAAAGAATCATTTTACAATAAGATTTCAATTTTAACCAGGGCATCATGAACAATTTTTTACAGAATTTATTAATCTAGGTTGATAAATATACTATTTTATGTCATCTTATTACAAAATCAAGATTAAACAGAATAAACTGTTGTTGGGACGATGCTTCATTCACTCCACCGTTGAGCTACTAAACAAATTTACTAAACAGTTTTACTTACTGGATGGTCAGCATCTAGTTCTGAGCCATACATTAGCACTCGATGAGAGCATTGGTCCAGCTCTGAGATCTTTTGGGGAAACCATGGTATTCCTTCCCCATCTGGCAGCCCACCCAACACGCACACACAGTCCAAACAGTCTGAAACAAATACATCAGATGGATCATTAACACTGTTACAAAGCCAGAACATAATTACATTGGTTAAATTGAGTTCAGATTTACCGGTCTCTGCAGACCACACGTGTTGAGGTGTGTTATATGACACGATGTTGACATGGTCTTTCAAGTGCTGCACCAACTCATTGAACTCTTTCTTTGTGCAGTTGCACTCTGCATAAATCTCCACCTCACTGGTGACTCTCTTGGATCTCCGAGACTCGATGTGAGACAAATTCACATGCTTCTCCTTTAAACATACAATGGCAGGATGTCACTTTGGTTTCAATCCCAATATTATTAAATAAGTATTATGCGTTAGATATACTTATTCAAATGTACTATTAATCTACCCCACGGGGAAGACGAGATGTTCATTAACCTGAAAGATCCTCAGCGCTTTCACCAGATAGCCCACTTCATTCTTCAGAGAGAAAATCACTGCTAATTTCCCAAGGTCATGAGTGGATTTTGGTTCTTCTTTGTCGGGTCTTTCATCTATCCGATTAAAGGATGTCCTGCGGAGCTGAGTGGAGGTGTTGCTTAGTGAATACAAAACTTGTTAAGATGGACAAAGGCTACGATAAAGGCTTATTTCTTTTAAAAAGTTCTTTCAAATGTTTATCTACAAGCTTTAAACTTGCAAGGCTGGTAATTAACAAGCTCAAAAGGAGAACTGCGACACACTCTGACCAACTTGTTTTTTTTTTTTTTATAGTTTCAAAATGCTGTATTATATCACTGTGCCCAGTTCCAACTGTCAAGGATTTTACTCAGTATATTATAGAATTTTGTAATGAAACCTTTCATAACATTTCTCCAATGACCATTACATTTTCCAGTGTAAATGTTCCATATTCCAAAAATGTGAATGAATATCAATCAACCTGACTATATGCAATGTAGCGCCAAAAGAGGGCCTATCAAAACTGTTTAGTACTCACCATGGAGGCTGCAAGGTGTTGTTGGTCATACATTGCTGAATCCAAAGACAGACCTCGTCGAGCCCAGTATTTGCTGGAGAACATCATCATAGCAGGTTGCATCTTTGGAATTGCCTCTTGACCTCTCTTCCTAAGAAGCCCAATGGGTGATTTAGGGGCTGTCTGGGGCCCCTTCGGATTAGCTTGTAGTTCAGAGGACATAGTTGCTGTCTCTTGAGATGTCTTCTTTCCCTGCATTTCATATGGTGAAGGGGCTGTTGTCTCAGACGATATCTCCTTAAGCTGCCCCTTCAGAGATCACTGGGAGCTCCTTGCGTGTGCCACAGCACCTGACACTCCTCCCCAGCAGTATCAGAGCTGGGATTATATACTGTGACGAATGACGTTCAGACGGGCCACTGTCTCACGGGGCAGGCAATCGCTCATATTAGCTTTTGAGGGGATGGCTGCTCCATTAGGAAATGTCGACACATCCAAGCCCTGATTGAAGTGGATAAGCTCATCTCACCTTCTAGGAGAAATGAATCTAGAGCTAAATAATTCTGATTTTAAGATTTACGTAAACGGGGCTTCATTTTCCAGCTAGTGGAAGAGAGGGAGATAAACGCAAACACCAACAATCATTTTTCTAAGATATAAAGGCATTTGCACGGTTTATCACCAAGAAACATGTTTAATAAAAAACACAAAAAAGAAGAGATTAATGCATTCATTTTCATAAAATATGAACTTAAATGCTAGCATTATGTAGGCAAAATGGGTTGAGGGAAATTGTCGAAACTGCCTTTTGACCACAGATGCATATTGTTTATGGGTTTTGGTGAATGAGTGCATGTTTGTCAGTGCACAAAATGCTGCCGTTCCTTTAATGAAAGGGAGCAAGAAGAGAGATAACATTACTGTGGTGAGCAGTGAGCTATCAGCTTCCTCTGAGGCAATTTCCTGTGGAGCAGGAAATGAAAGAGATGGAAGTCGATTCGGTGTGTCTTTGTTGCAGGCTGTGGTTACGAATGGATAAAAGACATTTCATACTCAATCAGTATTTTCACAGTCTCTCCATCTCATCTGCAAATGTCATGGTGGGCTGAATGAACGAAGACTTCTGAATCCCAAACCACATTTGCATGCCAGTTGTAACTAGTGATTTTAGTTTATATGGCCAAGCAAATGTCTAAAATGATTTTGATCCTGGGGGGTTTTTATCTAAAGTGACCAACTAATTACTAAATAATCTTGCCTAATTAAATGTAAAACATAAAACAAAATAGCTTAGTTCATTGGACCTAAAAAAATGAAAAAAAAAACAAAGGCATAATATAAATATAACTCAAAATCTAATGGAAGGAAGACAGATTTTAATTTGAATCTGAATTATTTAGGAAAAGGGCAAACTGATAAGAACAAAAAATATATAATATTCAACAATGGATACCCCACCTCTGAAACATTATGAAAACTCTCTCAATACAGTGAGAAGGAATGATTATTTCAATGAAAGACAATATGGTACAAGATATTACAAAAATAATGCTTTAGGGATCCTTTTGGATCCTAGTTTTACATTCATATATTTTCTCTGGGATATTTTACAATGTGGCATTTGGTAGCAAATATCTACATGACACCCAATACTTTTCACCTTGCTGGAACACAGGGGCTATAAAATCTGTACTATACATCTTGTAGTGCTATACACTAGGAAATGAAGGCTACTTTGCAGCCGTTGTGTGTTGTTTCCTTTAAGTGGCTGTGGCCGTTTGAGACGATGTGATCTCGTCTGTGTGTGGATGTTGGTGAGGTCTGAGGTGACTCGAGAATTCCATATTCACTGGTTTCTAAAGCTGCTGAGGGTTCAGTGACTGTGCTGAGACCCAGAATCTCGCTCACTGAATGGGGCAAGTCCTTAGAGGGAATGAGAGGAAATTAAAAAATTGTATTAATGGGATGAAAAAACAACAACAACATATTATTGAGAAAAATGTGTTCTAGATCTCATACACCGCTATCTGCAATCATGCTTAAGACATACCTTACAATTCTTTATCTGCATGCAGATAGCTTCAGATTTGCTAAGGATTTCTTCAATGTCCAATTTCATGGATAGTTCGTTTATATGCTGTCAAGAAAGAATAATTGGTGAACAATTTTGATTTGGTGAAGAAACTTTCACATGTTTTGTTACATGTTACAAATGGAAGTAATATTATTTGTTGAAAACCATTACACACACACACACACACACACACACACACACACATATACACATATATATGAAAAGATAATTTGCAAAAACATAACTGTTTTTAACAATTCTCAAAAATCATTATTTCAATCAAACTGCATTTTTTTTGATAAGGTTAAAAAGATTGGCTAACACAATCTTTTAAAAATTGTAAAAGTTTCTGCAAATAAATACACACACACACACAGACACACACATATATATATATATATATATATATATATATATATATATATATATATATATATATATATATAGTAATTATTATTATTATTTATTTTAATATAGAGAGTTTTTTTATTTCAAATAATGTCAATGCATCACTGCTAAATTGAAAAATGTATCCTGTCAACTTTTAATTTGTAGTGTGCAAGATACAGCTAATGCTAACCTTTAAGATTTCATTGAATCCGTATTTTCTGTCCATAATTTTTTGTTTCTCTGAGTCTAAAATGGCACAGCACACCAGAAGGTGAAAGTTTTGGCAAGGCAGTCTGGTCCACATGACCTGAAGGAGAAAAGATCAATTGAATAAAACATTACATCAAATGCCAATAAAACACTTAATGAAGTATTATCAAAATCATTACAGACAATAGCTACATTGTACTGAGAAACAGAAATAGTTCAAATATCCAAAAGAATAAAAACAACAGACAGCTATTACACACCTCCCAAAGGCGAAGGACATCCTGAAAATGTAGCTCTCTCTTGAATCGGATCAATAACCAGCGAAAACAGAAATATAAGTACCCAGAATCCTGTGCCTCTGTAAAACCCAATAAACACATACATAAATGAAATGGCTACTTATGGTCAATTAACATTAAGGAAAAGACTATTCACAATAATTCCTTCTCTAGGTATCTTACCTAGATAGTTCCAGAAGGCCAAGTCTAGCAAGCGAAGCAAAGTGCTGAGTTGGATTAGTTGAGTCTTCATCCCCTGCATCTGCTCTTCAAAGTTTTCATGCTGTAACAAACAAAGTGATTAAAAAAAAACAAGTAAACCATTTGTAGGTTGACTAGATCCATTTAATGTGTTTGCACACAACAGCAATAGAGTGAGGACATGGTTTATTGATGCAGCTAAATCTTCTCATACACAGCAGACCCAAGAGTGCTAAGCAGAGATGAGCTATAACGAACACACTGCATTACCATTTCATCCATGAAGGAAACAAAGCACCAGAAGGCATCCACTTCATTCTCCATCACAAAAAGAATAGGAGAGAGGAGATCACTCATGCCCTGCACGTACCCTGCACAGGGACAGGAAACTGGGTAAATAAAAGTTATGCTACACTGAAAAGCACTTAAGATTATTCATAAACTAAATAATTAAATGTGCAATTAAAATCACATTGACATAAACTGAAGGATTTTGGATGATTGGTAAAAACAAGGTATCAGCATGGGAGTATACATAACAGTAGGTGATATTTTTTTAAGAGAAGCTGCATTGAACACGTGTAGTCACTTGCCTAAATCAAAGTCATACATGCAGTACGTCATCAGGATGTCATGTAGTAATATCAAGCCAGGGTTGTCCAGGCCTTCATAAAACTTGTTATTTCGGTCGGTTCGGTTGACATCTTTTTCTAAAGAGATTCAACAACCACACATTGAGTTTCATTCAGGTAATGAAAAGGGGCATGGAAATATATACTGAAAACATTTTTGAAGCAACTAAAGAATAAAATTTAATTTAATACATACCAATAAGGCTCCTATAATCTCTTAACCTTGAGTTTCTCCTTTCCTGCTCCTCGCTTACTGACTTCCACTGGAGCTTCATTCTAAAGTATTCATCACTATTGAGAGAAGAATACGAGATCGTATGTATGCTTAATCTGTTAAGAAAAGAGCTTTATATGAAACGCTGAGTAAAAC
Organism: Puntigrus tetrazona; assembly: GCF_018831695.1. Lineage (NCBI taxonomy): Eukaryota > Metazoa > Chordata > Actinopteri > Cypriniformes > Cyprinidae > Puntigrus > Puntigrus tetrazona. The sequence goes on from NC_056716.1 coordinate 25,116,818, forward strand.
AAGTATACGTTTTTCTCTTTTGCAGGTTCTTCCTTTCTTCATGAGTGCTGTTCCATGGAAAATAGCCGAGCAAAAATTTCCAGGCTTCCTTTCTCACTGCGTGGCAAAGACCCTGTTGAGAACAAATCAGAAGCATTGATAAGCTACATCTTCTAAAACATTTAAAAGCATATCTATCAGGGCTGGGCAATTTATTGCACGATGTATTCATGAGCATCTCATCAGTAAAGCCGGTTCTTTGATTAGCGGTAAATCTTCATCACCTGTTTTCAAATGGAGCGTCAGTTAATACACAGAGCCATAGATCACTGGCTATAGATCAGAAGTATCGGGTTCAGTAATGTAAATGAATTAACTGCAAAACTTGACATCTTTATTGTACCTATAATGCTTTGTTTTTGACGTGGAATGAGCAAAAGAAAGTACTATTTAAAAATTATTTTCCATTCATAAAAAGAATCCAGAAAAATGTGCTGCTTCATATTTTCTAAAAACACTGATACAACTGTCTTTGCTATTTTGCTTGTCACCAAATCAGCATATTTAAATGATGTGATATTTAAATCATGTGACACTGATGACCAGAGTAATGCCTGCTGGAAATTTAGCTGTCACCTCAATGATAAATTACAAATATGCTACAAAGTAAAACTGTTTTAACTAATTAAATAAATGGTATGTAGGGTATATGATTTGAACAATGACAGATGTCTTAAATTAGTTAAAAAAAAAAAGATGTCCTCATGTCCAACATTTGCAATCTACCAAAAAAGTTAACAAGAGAAACAAAAGCAAAGGTGAAGTGACAAAACCAGAAGCAAAGAGAAACTAAAGGCTGAAGTGAAAAAGGGGAAATGCATTAGAAGACCACAACAGCACAGGTATCAGGCAAAGGACGTCTTGTGAGTGAGACATTATGTAGATTAATGAGTTACAGGACAACATTCAAAATAACTTCGTACCCCTTTAAATATAAAATCCTTTAAGTGAGGTACATTGGTTATTCTTCCTTCTGAATCCTGGTATTTTGCCCATTCTTCCATTGTCACAGGCCCCCTTCTTTGCACCTCTGGCCTCGGTCCCAGATCAAGCTGGAAACAAACACCTCAAATCAATTCTACAATTCAATTTCTACGACTGTCTGTGTCTATACTCAGCTAAATCAACGTTTGGGCTTCCATTAGATCTGCGCTCACTCTGGTGATGACTTCAAATCCAGGCTCTTCCTGCTGGTTAATCTCTAGTCCAGGAATGAGTTCTCCTAACAAATCCGCCACCTCCTCAGAAGGCCGCTGTTGACACTCTAATTCAGGCGCCCGAAATGCGTCAAAGAGGTAGTTAGTGACTTTAGAGAAGCCACCCAGAGTTGTTGTATAAGGATCTTTCTTGAATTTCTGTTCGGAAAGTGAAACAATAGTGTGAAAAACAAACATTTTTATGTGGTTACTGCTACAATTCCCAGCGTGACAATGACAAACCTGTACAAAGCCATAGTTTGTATCATCCAGAAGATTCTCAAAGGACTGTGAGAAGGTTTTGCTGTAGGTGCTGACAATCAAGACACTTTCATCATCGGGACTCCTTTGAAAGACAGAAACAGCAATATTAAGATTCATAGCATAGCCTTAAAGTAATACCATGAATAATTTCAAGAGTACAAATAACAACAAGTATTTGAATTGTAAACATATGACATCACTGGCCATATCGCTGTGTGGTTTGAATGACGGGAGAAGCCGAGCAAACCAAGCCAAGCCTATGTTTCATTATGGAGACTCAGATAAGAACTTTAATAACAGCTATCTTTTCCTCGGCAGCGCTGAATTCTGCGTGCTTACTGGTGGATTTAATCTGGTGTGATATTTAACGCAGGGGAGAGGAGGGTCTTCCTGTCCCTTTCATAAAGCCTTAACTCTAAACGAACAGCTGCTGTTCGACCTTACATGAATCACGCTCATGGCCTCTCGCCACAGAACACATGCTAGACTTCCTGTCGAGATACTCAGCCTCGTTTGCATGCAGATTGAGTTACAGTTTGATGTGTCCTGCTTTAAAGGACGAAATCTTTGGATAAAGAATTCTGCGAGTCACAAAGAATTACATTAGTGTCTGTGGTATTTAGCAAATTAAAAGGTCAGGGGTCACTTTTATGATAAAAACAAAGAAAAACTCCACTATTTCTGAAAATCTGACAAATTTTCCAATTCCTCTAACAGTTGAGTTTTAGTGTTTTCTAATCCATTCAGCTGATCTCCGCATCTGGCAATAATACTTGTAGCTGCAGTTTAGCAAGGATTAATTAATCTAATTATACCATTAGCATCTTCCTCAAAAAATGACCAAAGAGTTTAAATATTTTTCTTATTTGAAACTCTTCTATAGCAACATTGTTTACTAAAAGACTAATTTCAGATGCTACGTAATCTGCTACAGCCATGGTACAGCAGCAAAGTTCTTTGATTATTACGTCGGAATGTGAGCTTAAAAATCACAATTTAGGTTTTAGTATTTGATGTTACTAAAGAAGAGTCAAGTTATAAATATGAAAAATATTGAAACTGTTTGGTAATCTTTTTTTTTTTTTTTTTTTTTTTTTTTTGCGAGATGCTAATAGTCTAATCAGCTGAATGAATTTAAAAAAACTTAAAACTCAACCGTTCCCCTAAAACTCTAGGAGAGTTGGAAATTTAGCCTATTTTGAGAAATAGTGGAGTGTTCCTTTAAGCCATATTCATTCAGAGGAGGATGTCTTGACAGTCCACATAAGAATGCAAGAATGTAGAAAAGCTAATATGCTTATTAATGCATTCAGAATCAAAAAGACACAACGTGCATTTCAAATTGCACACTTTTCTATGCCTTTTTTAGCACTTTGTTATTAATGAGTCCACACTGAAAATACAAAAAAAAAAAAAAAAAAGCAAGAAAGGAAACCTTGGCCACTCAGCTATTAACAACACTGGTGCCAAAGTAATTTAATACATGAAATTTGTGGGCATTAATTAATAGCGCAAACTGTAGTAAATTGACTAATGAAAATCATCAAAATTCACCTCGCATGACTCATTTAAATACTCTCTTCTCGTTAATAAAAAGGGTTGGAGCTGGCGCAGGTGATTAGTAAACTTGGTCCTAAATATGTTTTTTTTTTTTTTTTACAATATTTTAACACAAATTTTGAAATCATTACATGGATGTAACTTCACAACGTGCACAGAAACATTAAATAAGTGAGCAGTTTCTGTGAAGCACTGCAAGTAATGTATTCAAAATCATTTAGAAAATGTTTGTAACTCGTGACTACACTCTACTGGGCTAATGCTGAAATATAAAAAGCATTAGCAAACCTTTCATAAATAGAACAATAATAAAATGAATATTGCACAATATTTGCCTATAGCTGAGTCAAAGATTATAGCCGACCTACTTAGACTAAATCAACCCCTGAAAATGTACTTACTCGTTGATCTGAACTGATTTCCTCAGGCTATCCAGGAATGCTGTGCTCCCTCCCTGGTGGAAATGAATAGCTGGCAGCGCTGTGCCATCTTTCAAGCGGAACATGATGTATGACCAGCCCTCACATTTGACTGTGACAGACCTGAGGTCACACACATTAAAAGAGAAGGCCCACTTGTTCCGGTCATTAGTGTGGTTTGATCCACCTGTGACAATATGACAATGAATAATAAGCTTGGTTACAGATTTCCATCTACTGGTTTAGGAAAAAACAAAAAGTACCAGACACTGATGCACTGACAGATGCACAAGATAACATGCTGAAATTTTCTGTTAGCTACTGAGTAAAGTGTATTTTTGATGAAATTTTAATTTTTAAAGCATTTTAACCACATTTCACTAGAAGTGCAACTGTTTACCATCTCCATGTGCGTGGACTTTTCTCCGAAATGAGACGGCATTGATCATGTCCCACTCTGTTTCATAGCTCAGCTGATGGTCAATAGGACGGTGAGGGTTGTCTTCTGAACTCTGAGTCCACTCCACTACTGAGCTGGAGTCCTTCACGCAATCAAACAAACAAAAAAGAGTTTATTCTCATCCAGAACTATGCAGAATCATAAAATGCCAGTACAGAGACCAGATGAAACAGGAAACGCGTAATTTACGAATGAACTAACACACCTTGCAGGCACAAAGCATGTTTGAGGGATCTGCATCCTCCAGTGGTTTATATTCCACAAGGGTTTCACCATCCTAAAATTTAAAGAAGGAAAACAACAATTTTCTTTTTTTAATCTTCAGCAATGAACCATTAATCATTGATCAAAAGTGATAGTAAAGACATATCAACAGATTTCAATCTTAAAGGAATAAAAACTTTGAAACTGAGGTTGAGTAAATTATGATTTTGGGTGAATTATTATATTATTAATATTAAAATTGTTTTTTTTTAAGCTTTCTATTCAACACAGTATCTTGAAAACATGTATGTTGGTTTCCACAAAAAAATAAAAAGCAGCACAACTTCTGCTTTATTCAAGTGAGCAAATATAATGTTTCTTGAGCGTCAATGTATTAAATGATTTCTGAAAAATTGTAGTTTATTAGCTAACAATCACACAAGAGTGTTGTAAATATGTTATACATGTCCTTATGACCCAGTTAAGGTAAATCCTAATAATTCTAAAACAACACACTTACTTAATCTAAATAATATAACTAGCAAGACCATATACCTTATCAATAATTCTGAGGAACCCTGATATTAAATCCTGATCCTCAGATTCATCTGGCGATGAGTGAATGAAGACTCCCTCGTGTTCAAACACCACCTGAAAAACAAAATATATGTTTACAGAACATTACAGTGTTTGATGACCAGATATATTATTCTTCCTAAACAGGTCACTATAAACAAACATTTTAAGATCTTATGGTACTCTGCACCTTGTGCCATAAAAGGCAAGTTAGTTTGCAGCCTGAGGCTTGAACTTAGGGAACTGAAAGTTCCTTTCATACAACACAAACAAAATGTTCTTGCAGGCTTCCTTAAAATAAAATAAAATAAAAACATTAAACTGATAACTGTAAAACTACAAATAAACCATGGAACCTTGTAATAATTTGCACAACACTGCACAAATTTTCATGTTATGATTTTCTTATTAAATCTGTGTAGTATTGGTAGATGTGAACGGTAAGCCGCTCAACCATCAAAACATTTTGGTGGTAAAGGCACTTAATCATGCATAAATAAAAGACACGAGACAACGATACACACACACACACACACACACACACACACACAAAATGAGGTTCTGTAGAGTCAAGAAAAAGCTCACTGAAAGAACTGAAAATACTGAAAGCTAGTTTCCTTATGGACTGAATTCACTTGTATTAGTATCGGTCACGTAACTCATAAACATGTTTATGATCTAGATTATGATCTTCATTAACCTGCCAGGCAGCTCATGACTCAACACTAGTTAAACACAGACACAACTGTGTTTTTTTGTGTTTAATGTCCAAACGCCCCAAACACGATCGATATTACAGTCGTGGCGTAACTGGCAGTGTAAACGCTGCTTCTGACTGCCGTGTTTTTCGCAGTTTCATCAGCTGTGTGTCAGGGTGCTTGGGTGTTAGCAGCCAGGCTAACTGTTGCTAAACACAGCAGTTTATCAGACCAGCCTATCATCTATTTCCCAGCACCGACAGCCCGAAAACCTAGCCAAACAGAATATCTACGGCACAGCCCACCTAAAAACACCGGCGAAATTGAGCTATTTCTCGTTTTGACCGTGTATTGACTTATAAAACTGCATGCTCTGTACCTTGGGAGGAGTTGTGGCCGCCATGTCGACTGCTAAATAGACTACGTAGCACCGCTCACGTGCCTGTCAGCGATCCACAACAACACTGACGAGTCACTTTCCGCATGGCCAACGCGACGCATGCGCACACATGTATTTCGAAACGCTTAACGTTTAATAACGATATTATTATTATTATTATTATTATTATTATTATTATTATTATTATTATTATTATTATCATTTGAAATTGGCAGTGGTTACCCTGGAATTGTTTTACATTGGTTTACGTTTAGTTTTTATAAGCATTTATTTCTATATTTAGTCATGTTATATTTCTATATTACCTGTTAAACTTCTAAGTTAGTGGAAAACTCACATTACATCTAATACCGGGTACAAGTGACATATATTTTACTTTACATGCTATATTTTCTGGTCAGAGTAAGGACTTTAATTGTATTATCAGCCTCCAATCTCGCATAACAAACAATGGTATCAAAATTAATAAACAATTGTATCAGTTATTTGAATTATTTTGTCAGAAACCTCAAAAACAATTAACGAAATTTGAGAACAAAGATTTAGTATAACTACAACTGAAAGAGTCAAGCTTCACGTATGGCTTGCGCAATAAACTGGCTCCACATTACTCGCAGACGAACCTCGATTGCCCTCTAGTGGTTCACGCCGCCTCAGGACTTTTATTTTGAAATGTAACTCGTACTGGCGGGAAACTTGTGTTTCTGTCAGCGGAAGATCGCGCAAGACAACGGATGAGAGAAGTGAACGTATTTACAAATGTAGTTGGCCTACATTAGTGCAGACAGCCGTGTAGCGAAGATTTGTTTGTAGGCAATGTTAAGCTAATTTTTATCCTTGCCAACGTTTCAGATGAGAAGGTTCACAGAACAGGAAGAAATTGTGTGATTTGCGAATCCTGACAGAAGAAAGATAAAGAAATGGTTCAAATTGTCATCTCGAGGTTAGTGCGAAGACTCAAGCTAGCTTTTGCAGGTCATTTTTTTTTAAAAGTGACTGTTGAAAATGGTTTTCGGTGTGTTTTGTAGTAAAGCTGGTGAAGGTCCAGCTGAATGGCTGCTGGTGGAGTTGCAGGGAGAAATGGTGTCCAGACAGAATACTGGACTTGCAGGAAATCTGATGGGAGACCTGCACTTTACAAAAGAGGTTTGTCTTCAGCGTAAAGAGAAGGACATTGTGAAGTGCTTTTTATTCTACACTATTTCAAAGATGGTTTGAAGAAAAAAAGGGGTATAAGCATTAATATTCATCCTAATATTTCATTCTTGACTTGTCCTCTCTCCAAGGGTGTACCGGTGCTTATAGTCGGACATCACATCCTCTATGGCAAACAGGTCAAACTGGAGAAGCCCTTTGCTGTTCTCTTGAAGCACTCTGGACTCCCTCGGAACGAAGAGGAAACAATGGAAACCAACCAAGAAAACCCAACATCTTACACTGTTTCTGCCCTCATCAAAAAGAAGCTCATCTTTAAAACCCGACCGAAACCTATCATCACTAATGTGCCAAAGAAGGTATAACTTATGTTCAGATATCAGAGACTTATCGGCACAGAATTCTAGATTTGTAACCACGTGTGAATATAAATGTTGTTTTGAACGGTGGATTACTATCTTTTGTACGTTGTTGTCAGGAGTGAGTAATTGACAATAACGTTGAACAAATACACATATTTTAAGTTATGCAAGTAATAGGCCTAATGTGCGTTCAGAAACCAGAAAATACTCGCTTTTGAATGGAAGTTTATTGTATCAAAACATCAGTTACAAGTGTTTGCAAAAATAATTACATGGGGAATGTCCAAATTTAAAGAATCCAGCGTCTTTTAAATGTACATAAATACATAAAACATAATATGTAAAGATCATGTGAGATTAAAAAGACCATGATGGCCATTTGTAGGTATTGTACATTGTGGAAATACAGGTTAGCTGTGACACACAGACTAAATGGTGGCATTTCATCAACAGTTGATTATTTTACTTTGTGAGTAGATGTAAGCTGCCAGTGGCGATCATTAAAACAACAGAATTTCGGTTAAAAACACTTACCCTCTTCTATTACGGATTGTGAATAATTTATTATTTCCTAGTCTGTACAGTGTTATGAAAATAACTTAACATGTTTTCCATAAAATAAACTTTCCTAGGAAAATGCGTCAGGATTCTTGCATGTTTAAAATATCTTTGAATTTTACATTACAAAAATATATTACTTTACGATAAACTTGAAAGAATGTATTACCTAATTTTTACTGATAAATTAAAATGAATCCTTTACATATTAATTGCCTGTGTTTGGCAGACAGCACAGCAAAACTTCTTTCCCATTGTAAACGTGGCTCTATTTCTACCGCTAGTATATTGCTTAAACCCAATTTGTCGATGTCTAATTTTTAAGCCCCGTACTCTGTTCCTGAGGAGGTCTTCAAAGTTTGGCACCCAGCCTACAATGAATTGCATAAAATCTGAAAACACACAAATGTAAAATTCCAATGCAATTTGCTTGTAAACATGATACAGCTCTGATTTCATAATCGCATTGTGTCATCAGAATCATCACCTTATTTCTGCAACCTTAAAGGACGTCCACAGCAGTTCACTTCTAAGACCGTTATCACATGTAATGCTCGAGCAGAAGTGTTTCATGAACTCAAAGCTTCTCTCTAAACTTGGACACACATGCACACTAGCCTCAGTGTTTAGATCTCTCCCAGAGTTTAATGTGTGTTTTGGGGGGAAGGGAGCAGAAAAAGCTAGCGTTCGCATTCATAGTGAACCGCTACTGATGTAAATCTGCTAATTGTTGTATGGGTGGGCTGAGGGTGGAAAAACGGCCCACTGTACACCTTTGATTCATATATATATATATATGTAGTCATCTTAAATTTTGCATACCATAAATAAGTTACTTCAGTTCACTATTTTTTGTAATTGCCTCTCTAGGTAACTGAACATCTTAAACTAATAAGAATAATATAGTAAGTTTATTATATGTTACAGCAAAGGGTCAAATGAATTTGCAAAGGTAGTCCGATCTGGCTAACATGCAGATTTAGCTAACATATACTTTATCAATAATCAGTTTGTTGTGAGAAAAAGCAGTAAATATCACGGCATCCCAAGTCCACATGCCTCTTATGTTAAAATTCTCAACAGGTAAGGAAGCATGAATGAAATATTAAATTATGAACCTCAGTAGAAAATGACTGTTAAAAATGCTATTCAAAGTCTGTAAACAAACATGTAATGTGTGACGTTTTAGGCAGTATAACTGGATATTCTTTTTCTTTTAATGAAATTTAAATTCTCAAGACTGAGGGGGAAACAAAATTATAATTTAAGCATCACTGACCATGTTGGGTATGTCTATGGTTTCACCACCTATAATTAAAATAATAATAAAAATGATATACTTCTACCAAGTTTGTTGTATAGGTAAAAAGGAGAATGGGAATAAAAATAGACCAGTTTTTTAACCAATCGCGCTGGAACAAAACATTCTATATGCTCTAGAAAATCCTCTTTGGTTGCCTGACGTTAACATTTTCACTGGAACTGGATGGTACTTGATATTCATAAACTGTAAACATGTACAGCGAAGTAAATCTTTGCGGAGAACCATAAAACTCTCATTTAAATACTATTGGTTCTATCTATTATGTTACCCCACAAAAGTATGGGAAGCACCACAATGAAATACAGAATTATGCTGGATTGTCAGATAAAGGACGTTAAAATACTGACTGGGTTTGGCAAGCTTAGTGTCTTACGCAGGTTTCCTCAAGTGTTGGCACACACCTCTCTATTCTCAACAGTTCACATTCTATAGAGTTATAAGTCCAAGCACCAAAATAAACATAATATGAGTGCGTCAGCGTAATTACATGAACTTACCACTCTTACACTAAACTTTGGCTCAACATTTTGTTCCTACCTTGGCTGGCTGGCCACCTCCTTATTGTGTGCTTTATAATCACGAGAAGCACCATTCCTGATTTCAGCCTATGCAAATTATGGCTCTCATTAAAACCCCACGGTTTGAAACTTCTCAAGTAGCCATAGCTAAAAACTTAGGCTAAAAAATAACCATCAAACAACCGACATTCCTGGATAATTATAACCAGGATTGCAGCACCAGGTAAGGACGGGGCCATTTTAAATGACCTCTGACAGCATGTAGAGATCTCTTGGAGAAACCATGCTAGGCTTCAGCATAGGATAGTTGATACTGTTCCTCTCTTTTGTTACAGCGCTTGGCCACTATGGCCAGGTAGAGCACCAGGAGTATGAGCCAGTAACAGCCATAGAGTATGGTGCCTGCGATGAGGAGAGCCTTTTCTGTCTCACTAAAGGGCTCTTGAACCTCACAGTAAATGGTGTAAACCACGCCACCAAGCAGTATGGCTGCCCACACGGTAACAGGCACAGCCCCAATAAGGTTTACTACTATCTTTTTCCTGCCTGATGTTCCCCAACCTGCTTTGTTAATAGTCAACAGGGCAAAGATCTTAGCAGGCAGCAGGCTTGACATGTAGAGTAGTGAATACAGTGACATGAAGATCATGACCAGCCTACCCCGCAGGAAGCAGGCATAGGTGGCTTTCACCATGCCCACCAGCTGCACTGTTAGCAAGAAGAGCAAGATGTTCCACAACCGGCCTCGGTAAAACAAGTGGATGACTGTAGCCACCAGAAAGAAGGGGAAGAACCCAGTGACCACAGATTCATAGGTCATCCAGAGGCTGTGCTTATGGAACCAAAGGGCATTGTAGAGCCACTCTCGAAAGTAAGACTTGCTCCAGCGGGTCTGCTGGTTGAGCCAGCGCAGGTATTGCGTGGGGGTCTCGGTTTGGCATTGTGAGCGTGCAGTGAACTTGGTTTTGTAGCCAAAGCTGAGGACGCGGTTGGTGAGGTGCCGATCATCTCCGAAACTGCACTTGCTTCCTAGGAAGGTCTGGTGGTACCATTGCTCCAGGAACTGCTGGAGGAGAGAGTTGCGGTACATTCCCAGAGGTCCACTGATGCACTGCACGCATCCAAAGTAAGACTGACATGCCCGCTCCACATTAAAAGCCATCCAGTAACGGACACTGCTCAGGAAGGAGATCCAGGAGTCATACTTGTTCAAAATCTGAAAGAAACAATGGAGTAGGTGTTCAATAAAGTTACTAGAACTTACTAGAAATTGTAAACATATTTTATGCACAACGACAAACTTCTTACCTGAACATCTCCTCCAACCCCACCCACTTCCGGATCTTCCTCTAGAACCTTCAGCATCTCAATGGTGCATGCAGGATCAAGTACAGTGTCTGAATCACATACCTGCAAACAAAACCAAGAGATATGTACAATGATTTAAAAGACTTCTAAGGAACAGTTTTTTTTTGTTTTTTTTTTTACTTTTTTCAAGTGAGGATGATGTTGACAATGATTCTCTGAAAAGACTGTTGCAAGGAACTTGTGGCACCACAAACATTGGCTCACAGATGTTTCAAGGTCGTCTTTGTTTCTAAAGATATCAGTCTATATGTTGAACAATGAAAGGCTGATGACAGCACAGGTGTGCACAGGACTACAGGTGAAGGTAAGGCTGATCTTTGACCTCTGATCTTTGCAAGGATTCGTATTACACTGAGAGTAAATGGTTGGCTCACCAATATTATAACTATTTTAATGCCAAAAGATGGTTTGCTCTGCCATTTGTGAATCTGGCCCTAAATCATTCGGCCTTATGAGAACAACAAGTAAGCATAAATGGATGCTCTTTATTCCTATTATTTTAGCTGTATTATTGTGTTAACATCTATTCAGTTTTTTCAGTTTTATTACATTTACAGTTTAAGTGGGGTCTAAACCTACCTGTATGTAATCCACAGTATCTCCCAGTGCTTTGAAGGCTGTGTACATGACCTCCCTCTTGCCGCCCCACTCTTGCATGATGCAGGAGTAACGGCAGCTTCGCACCACTCTTGCCACCCGTGCAGCCTCCTCGGCATGCAAAGAGCCTTTCCCTGCTCCCCCATCCCCGTCGCAATGGTAATTTCCCTTCCACACCACACAGCCTGTCTGCTCCACTCCCCCCATCACCTCCTGGAAGATGTCCATCATGTAGCCATCTTCCTGTCGATTCCCATCCACCACCAGCACTACTTTAAGCCCGGGAAAAGAAATGCGGCGAATGCTCCGAAGACACTTGCGAAGGTAGTCCGGATCCTCCTGATAGGCTGCGATGCAGAGGGCCACGGTGCGGCGCAGGTGCTGGGGTCTGGAGGGGCCACGCATTTGCCGGTGCTCCAGGTAGGCAAAGAGGCTCTGCAGGAGGAGATGGAGGGACAGAAAGGCACCGTACAAGCCAAAAGACAGGTGGTGCTGCTCGGTGTGTATGAACTGGTAACCTGTCACATAAGCCAATAGGATGGCAAAAAGCACCACTGCTGCGAATAGGGTGGTGATGAAGATCCGCACCGCAGTGCCAAAGCGAGAGGGCATCTGAAAACAAAGAAAAAGATAATATAATGAAGGGTAGAGAAAAAAAAAACATCTCCCTTACCTGACCATTTTCTCTATTCTCCCTAATATCTATATTATTTAAATATCTATAGCAAATATCTTATTAGATAGAGATGGACATAGGGATATCTAATGTAAAAACATAAAAATTTATTTAAGAAAAATTTTCTATAGTCCATATGTGTGTGTGTAATATAAGAATGTGAATATATGTTTAAACATTTATCAAAATACATACTGAATGTATACACAGTACACCCACATATGTAAACAAAAACTTATTTTGAATGTTATAATCATTTGACAACACTAATATACACACAATATTATTCTGGGGTACTCATACTTTGTGTACATACCACACAAATTGTATTACTCAATCTGATGCATTTATGTAATATACTTTTGAGTTTGAAATTCTCAATGTGACAGTCATCTCATGCAAACAACGTACAAACAAAAAAGTACCATAATGAATACTCTTGTTTGTTCAATTAAAAATGTATTTATTTGACAGGCTTTGAAAAAAATCACAGATCAGAACGATTACAATTTTGAATGTATTTTTAAAAAAAAACTTGGCAACCACTGAAATTGTGACTATATTAGAATACTGCAAACTCCATGTGAAACGCTGTCCCAGTCACTCTCTCTTTGTCTTTCTCACTTTTTCCCTCCTTCTCTCAGGTTAATGACTTTAATTAAAGGCTAGGCTGAGTTTGGCAGGTAATCAGTGGCACCCAGACGAGGGAACAATCCCCCCCTTTCATTCATTCAATTGCCTCCTGCTCCCTCTTTCATGAAAGGAACGGCCGCTTCACTCAGTGCTCTTATATCATAAGCCACGGCAATAGGGAAGAGTGGCAGAAAATAACGCTGACTTCCACTAAAGTAGTTGTTGATTTTTCTTCCACACTAACTGACTGTTTCCCACAGTTATTTATAGTGGTGCCAGACCAATACTTAGCTGTTTTACGTCATATA